>NW_028166048.1:344709-524582 GCF_964263955.1 Coregonus lavaretus
CAGTGGTAGTAGTGGTAGTAGTAGTAGTAGCAGTAGTAGTGGTAGTAATAGTAGTAGCAGTAGTAGTGGTACTAATAGTAGTAGTAGTAGTAGTAGTGGTAGTAATAGTAGTAGTAGTAGTAGCAGTAGTAGTAGTAGCAGCAGTAATGTATTTTTGATGCCCTATATGGAGAACATGGGTATAATTTGAGATTTGCCCATATTCATTATGTACAGTATTGTAAGGTGGTTAGTGATGCATAGTTCTTCACAAACATTCCCATACCTCCTTTAACGTCCCACAGTTTAATGGATCTGTCTGTCCCTCCAGTAGCAAGCAGGTTACAACTGGAGCTGAACCTCACTGCATTAATACCCAACTCATGGGCATCCTGGATGGAGAGATTAACACAGAGATACATACACTGAGTGTACAAAACATTAGGAACACCTTCCTAATATTGAGTTACATCCCCTTTTGCCCTCAGACCAGCCTCAGTTAGTTGGGGCATGGACTCTACAAGCGTTCCATAGGGAAGCTGGCCCATGTTGATTCCTATTGAGCCCCACTGTGCAGTTGTCATAATACCCATAAAACCTAGCGGTCAAACAGGGAAATGGTTCCAATCATTTTTCCACCATTCATTTTTCCCATAGGGGATTTTAGAAACACTTAAAAATAAGGGCTGTGTTTCATGTAGGTTTACCCTGGGGTGATGTTTTGATAACCATGTAAATCTCTCTAGGACAAGGTGACTTATCAATATATTCGCTCTATTTACTCTCAGATTCAAAAATGCTAATTAGCATCAAAGTAGACATCATGCAAGACTACAAATCCCTGCAAGCTCTGCACGTCATCTCTAGCTGACACCTTTGCTAACAGGTATTGTGTCAATTTAGAACTTGCACAAGACAGACTTTAAAATATATTAATTAATTTAATTTCCCAAATTATTTACATTTTATTTATTTAGCAGACGCTCCAGAGCGACATACAGTAGTGAACGTTTTCGTACTGGTCCCCCATGGGAATCGAACCCACAACCCTTGCATTGCAAACGCCAAGCTCTACTAACTGAGCCACACAGGACATCAATTAATTACTACACTGAACAAAAATATCAACGCAACATGCAACAATTTCAAAGATTTTACTGAGTTACACTTCATATAAGGAAATCGGTCTATTGAAATAAATAAATTAGGCCCTAATCTATGGATGACTGGGAATACAGATATGCATCTGTTGGTCACAGATACCTTTAAAAAAAAGGTAGGGGCGTAAATCAGAAAACCAGTCAGTATCTGGTGTGACCACCATTTGCCTCATGCAGCGTGACATCTCTTTCGCATAGAGTTGATCAGGCTGTTGATTGTGGCCTGTGGAATGTTGTCCCACTCCTCTTCAATGGCTACCAGGAATTGTGTACAGATCCTTTCGACATGGGGCTGTGCATTATCATGCTGAAACATGAGGTGATGGCGGCGGATGAATGGCACGACAATGGGCCTCAGGATCTCGTCAGAGTATCTCTGTGCATTCAAACTGCCATCGATAAAATGCAAATGTGTTCGTTGTCTGTAGCTTATGCCTCTGCCAATACCATAACCCCACCGCCACCATTGGGCATTTGCCCACTGAAGTCGGTTACGACGCCGAACTGCAGTCAGGTCAAGACCCTGGTGAGCACGCCGAACACGCAGATGAGCTTCCCTGAGACAGTTTCTGCAGAAATTATTTGGTTGTTCAAACCCACAGTTTCATGAGCTGTCCGGGTGTCTGGTCTCAGACGATCCCGCAGGTGAAGAAGTAGGATGTGGAGGTCCTGGGCTGGCGTGGTTGCACGTGGTCCGCGGTTGTGAGGATTTATGGTAGAGAAATTAACATTATTTATCTGGCAACAGCTCTGGTGGACATTCCTGCAGTCAGCATGCCAATTGCAAGCTCCCTCAAAACCTGAGACATCTGTGGCATTGTGTTGTGTGACGAAACTGCACATTTTAGAGTGGCCTTTTATTGTCCCCAGCACAAGGTGCACCTGTGTAATGATCATGCTGTTTAATCAGCTTCTTGATATGCCACACCTGTCAGGTGGATGGATTATCTTGGCAAAGGAGAAATGCTCACTAACAGGGGTGTAAACACATTTGTGAACATTTTAGGGAAAAAAGCTTGTTGTGCGTATGGAAGATTTCTGGGATCTTTTATTTCAGCTCATGAAACATGGGACCAACACTTTACATGTTGTGTTTATATTTTTTTTCAGTGTACATTTAGCTAACAGATAGATAATCCGGAGATTCTTACCTTTGCCTCGATTCGTCAGTCTCATTCATCTTGGCATTTGTAGTTCTTTATGATAGCCACATTACCAGCTAATTAGCCTTTCATTTTTGGGGGGTAAATATATTGATAAAAATCACCTTGTCCTAGAGAGATTTACATGGTTATCAAAGCGTGACGCCAGGGTAAGCCTACATGAAACACAGCCCTTATTTTAAGGGTTTCTAAAAACCCCTATGGGAAGAATGAATGGTGGAAAAACGATTGGAACCATTTCCCTGTTTGACCGCTAGGTTTTATGGGTATTATGATTCGTACAGTGGTACTCTATGCTTCCCACAGTTGTGTCAAGTTGGCTGGATGTCCTTTGGGTGGTGGACCATTCTTGATACACACAGGAAACTGTTGAGCGTGAAAAACCCAGCAGCGTTGCAGTTCTTTACACACTTTAACTGGTGCTCCTGGCACCTACAACCATACCCCGTTCAAAAAGGGACAAATGTTGTTTTGCTCAGTCACCCTCTAAATGGCACACATACACATCATGTCTCAATTATCTCAAGGCTTAAAAATTCTGGTGACATCAATAAGGGATCATAACTTTCACCTGGATTCAGTAGACTGGTCAGTCTATGTCATGGAAAGAGCAGTGCTATACAGAAACCCAGCCTAAAACCCCAAACAGCAAGCAATGCAGAAGTAGAAGCACGGTGGCTAGGAAAAACTCCCTAGAAAGCAGGAACCTATGAAGAAACCTAGAGAGGAACCAGGCTCTGGGGGGGGGGGTTTGAACTCCCTAGAAAGGCAGGAACCTAGGAAGAAACCTAGAGAGGAACCAGGCTCTGGGGGGGGTTTGAACTCCCTAGAAAGGCAGGAACCTAGGAAGAAACCTAGAGAGGAACCAGGCTCTGAGGGGTGGCCAGTTGTCTTACCAGCTCAAGGTTAGCACGTCGTGGCACACACCTTCCATGCCGTGCATTATTTCCCATAGAATGCATAGCCCCTTGTTGATTATCCCTTACTTAAATCAATAGGTTACAAAATAAATGTGTCTCAGTTTGAGTGTTCTGATGCTGCAGATATAAACAACATACTTCTTCAAATCAAAGTGAGTGTGAATGACAACCTAAACAACAGCATACTGTATGTGGTCTGGGCCCAGTAAAAATAAAAAAAGTTATCTGGATTTTGGCTATTGGACAGGATTAAATGCATTAGAAATATAAAAAAATAGAATGGGAGTCCCCATTCAAGTCAATTATTAGTCTGTTCTGTTTATTACATTTTTATGTATTTAATCCTATCCGATAGGTGAAATCCAGATAGATAACTTTAGGAAAAACTGGGCTCAGAGGACAAAAAAACTGTGATGTGACATTACCCTGCAAACAAAACCAACACGCAGTCTCACAAAACAACCGCGGTCACTGTGATGTGACATTACCCTGCAAACAAAACCAACACGCAGTCTCACAAAACAACCGCGGTCACTGTGATGTGACATTACCCTGCAAACAAAACCAACACGCAGTCTCACAAAACAACCGCGGTCACTGTGATGTGACATTACCCTGCAAACAAAACCAACACGCAGTCTCACAAAACAACCGCGGTCACTGTGATATGACATTACCCTGCAAACAAAACCAACACGCAGTCTCACAAAACAACCGCGGTCACTGTGATATGACATTACCCTGCAAACAAAACCAACACGCAGTCTCACAAAACAACCGCGGTCACTGTGATGTGACATTACCCTGCAAACAAAACCAACACGCAGTCTCACAAAACAACCGCGGTCACTGTGATGTGACATTACCCTGCAAACAAAAACAACACGCAGTCTCACAAAACAACCGCGGTCACTGTGATGTGACATTACCCTGCAAACAAAAACAACACGCAGTCTCACAAAACAACCGCGGTCACTGTGATGTGACATTACCCTGCAAACAAAACCAACACGCAGTCTCACAAAACAACCGCGGTCACTGTGATGTGACATTACCCTGCAAACAAAAACAACACGCAGTCTCACAAAACAACCGCGGTCACTGTGATGTGACATTACCCTGCAAACAAAACCAACACGCAGTCTCACAAAACAACCGCGGTCACTGTGATGTGACATTACCCTGCAAACAAAAACAACACGCAGTCTCACAAAACAACCGCGGTCACTGTGATGTGACATTACCCTGCAAACAAAAACAACACGCAGTCTCACAAAACAACCGCGGTCACTGTGATGTGACATTACCCTGCAAACAAAACCAACACGCAGTCTCACAAAACAACCGCGGTCACTGTGATGTGACATTACCCTGCAAACAAAAACAACACGCAGTCTCACAAAACAACCGCGGTCACTGTGATGTGACATTACCCTGCAAACAAAACCAACACGCAGTCTCACAAAACAACCGCGGTCACTGTGATGTGACATTACCCTGCAAACAAAACCAACACGCAGTCTCACAAAACAACCGCGGTCACTGTGATGTGACATTACCCTGCAAACAAAACCAACACGCAGTCTCACAAAACAACCGCGGTCACTGTGATGTGACATTACCCTGCAAACAAAACCAACACGCAGTCTCACAAAACAACCGCGGTCACTGTGATGTGACATTACCCTGCAAACAAAAACAACACGCAGTCTCACAAAACAACCGCGGTCACTGTGATGTGACATTACCCTGCAAACAAAACCAACACGCAGTCTCACAAAACAACCGCGGTCACTGTGATGTGACATTACCCTGCAAACAAAACCAACACGCAGTCTCACAAAACAACCGCGGTCACTGTGATGTGACATTACCCTGCAAACAAAACCAACACGCAGTCTCACAAAACAACCGCGGTCACTGTGATGTGACATTACCCTGCAAACAAAACCAACACGCAGTCTCACAAAACAACCGCGGTCACTGTGATGTGACATTACCCTGCAAACAAAACCAACACGCAGTCTCACAAAACAACCGCGGTCACTGTGATGTGACATTACCCTGCAAACAAAAACAACACGCAGTCTCACAAAACAACCGCGGTCACTGTGATATGATATGGAAACAGACAGTTAAATAGGCCCCATTTCCTGAGTGAGACACACCAAAACGAGATACCTGTAGAGTGGCTAAATCTAATGGAGAATGAGCAGAGAGCCACAGCACAGAGTTAATGCAGATCACACTGACTATATGACACTTCTCCAAATAAGGAAGTGGTAGGAAGGGACGTGGGAGGGGGGGGGCAGGAAGCGGAGGGCATCTTCCTTGGGCGAGCGGATCATGCTAGTTCCTCTGTGGCTGCGTGGGCCTGGCCATTCAGTGAAAATGTCCCTGAGCAGCGACAGAGAGTCCCAGTAACAGAGCTGCTGTGTGTGACAGAGAGGAGACTGTTTAGAACACACAGAGGACCTCTGTCCTCTCAGAGAGCACGGATCAGGACAGGCTAACCGCTCACCAGGGGCTTCCTGTATCCTTCCACCACCTCTATTTACATGGTAATAACAAGGGCCTGAATAGTTCCTAATGTGGCCCTGCCCAGATACAATGGACTGATATGCGTCTGTCCTAATGTGTCCCTGCCCTGATACAATGGACTCAGTCACTTGGAGAGAGAGACAGGTATGGTGGAGAGAGAGAGACAGGTATGGTGGAGAGAGAGAGACAGGTATGATGGAGAGAGAGAGACAGGTATGGTGGAGAGAGAGAGACAGGTATGGTGGAGAGAGAGACACAGGTATGATGGAGAGAGAGAGACACAGGTATGATGGAGAAAGCGAGAGACAGGTATAATGGAGAAAGAGAGAGACAGGTATAATGGAGAGAGAGAGACAAGTATGGTGAGAGAGAGGGAGACAGGTATGATGAAGAGAGAGACAGGTATGGTGAGAGAGTGAGAGACAGGTATGATGAGAGAGACAGAGACAGGTATGGTGAGAGAGAGAGAGAGACAGGTATGGTAGACAGAGAGAGAGAGAGAGAGAGAGAGAGAGAGAGAGAGAGAGACAGGTATGGTGAGAGAGAGAGAGAGAGACAGGTATGGTGAGAGAGACAGGTATGGTGGAGAGCGAGAGAGAGACAGGTATGGTGGAGAGAGCGAGACAGGTATGGTGAGAGAGAGAGAGCGAGACAGGTATGATGGAGAGAGAGAGACAGGTATGGTGAGAGAGAGACATGTATGGTGAGAGAGAGACATGTATGGTGAGAGAGAGAGACAGGTATGATAGAGAGAGACAGGTATGATGAGAGAGAGAGACAGGTATGGTGAGAGAGAGAGAGAGAGAGAGACAGGTATGGTGAGAGAGGGAGAGAGGTATAATGAGAGAGAGACAGGTATGGTGAGAGAGACATGTATGGTGAGAGACAGAGACAGGTATGATGGAGAGAGAGAGACATGTATGGTGAGAGACAGAGACAGGTATGATGGAGAGAGAGTGACAGGTATGATGGAGAGAGAGAGACAGGTATGATGGAGAGAGAGACAGGTATAGTGAGAGAGAGACAGGTATGGTGGAGAGAGAGAGACAGGTATGGTGAGAGAGCGAGACAGGTATGGTGAGAGAGCGAGACAGGTATGATGGAGAGAGCGAGACAGGTATGATGAGAGAGAGCGAGACAGGTATGATGAGAGAGAGCGAGACAGGTATGGTGAGAGAGCGAGACAGGTATGATGGAGAGAGAGACAGGTATGGTGGAGAGAGAGACACAGGTATGTGAGAGAGAGACAGGCTTGATGGTGAGAGAGACAGGTATGATGGAGAGAGAGACAGGTATGGTGAGAGAGAGACAGGTATGGTGAGAGAGAGATACAGGTATGGTTGAGAGAGAGAGACTGGTATGGTGGAGAGAGAGAGACAGATATGGTAGAGAGAGACAGGTATGTTGAGAGAGAGAGAGACAGGTATAGTGAGAGAGAGACAGGTATGGTGGAGAGAGAGAGACAGGTATGGTGGAGAGAGAGAGACAAGTATGGTGGAGAGAGAGAGACAGGTATGGTGGAGAGAGAGAGACAGGTATGGTGAGAGAGTGATAGGTATGATGGAGAGAGCGACAGGTATGGTGGAGAGAGAGAGACAGGTATGGTGGAGAGAGAGAGACAAGTATGGTGGAGAGAGTGAGACAGGTATGGTGAGAGAGTGATAGGTATGATGGAGAGAGTGACAGGTATGGTGGAGAGAGAGAGACAGGTATGGTGGAGAGAGAGAGACAGGTATGGTGGAGAGAGAGACAGGTATGGTGGAGAGAGAGAGACAGGTATGGTGGAGAGAGAGAGACAGGTATGATGGAGAGAGCGACAGGTATGGCGGAGAGAGAGAGACAGGTATGGTGAGAGAGAGAGAGAGACAGGTATGGTGGAGAGGGAGAGACAGGTATGGTGGAGAGAGAGAGACAGGTATGGTGGAGAGAGAGAGACCGGTATGGTGGGGAGAGAGAGACAGGTATGGTGGAGAGAGCCCATCGCCCATTTGAGTGACAGCTACCAAGAGGCCTGCCCAGCGTTATCCAATGAGGTTGCAGGGCGGGCCCAACGGCTCAGTGGACACAGCAGAGAGAGAGAGAGAGCGCGATCTGAACATATGTGACGTAGTGTGCAGTTTTCGAGGGACCACTTTTGGCTTGTGAGCGCTCCTTTAAAAACGACAGGCTGAAATTATACAAAAAGTTCGACAGTGCATATTTAAGGTCTTACCAAGACATGCAGGGTTAAGGTTAGGCTTTAGGTCTTCCCAAGACATGCAGGGTTAGGGTTAAGGTTAGGCTTTAGGTCTTACCAGGACATGCAGGGTTAGGGTTAAGGTTAGGCTTTAGGTCTTACCAGGACATGCAGGGTTAGGGTTAAGGTTAGGCTTTAGGTCTTACCAGGACATGCAGGGTTAGGGTTAAGGTTAGGCTTTAGGTCTTACCAGGACATGCAGGGTTAGGGTTAAGGTTAGGCTTTAGGTCTTACCAGGACATGCAGGGCCCTAGCAGGGACCCTGGCAGCCAGACAGATCCCTACAGGAACATACAGGTCCTCCTTCAGACTCAGACACAACGAGTTCCCCCGACGCTTCTTTCTGCTTAGAAACACAACAGAACTCAGTTAGCGGCAGGAGTTTTTCCTAACCAAGCGGCCCTACCAGGAAAAAAAAATCTGGGCCCTATACTTTTCGCAGTGCTCGACTTGTTGGGCAGGAGGTCACTGGAGCTGAGTACCGGCACCTCAAATGTTCTTCTACTTGAGCTCCTGTTCCTCTTATAGAATATTAGTTCAAAAATATTGTGGAGCTCCTGCACCTAAACAGTACCGGCACCCAAAATGAGTACCGGAACCTATTTCAGTCCAAGTCATTCATTTATTGTAGGATATAGGCCCTTGATTTTTCCTAGTAAAAATCTTTCTAAATGTACAGTAAAACTAGGGCCAGGGGTTTTCCTGATAAAATATCATGATCCGTCTGACTGTGTCCGTCTGTCTGTCTGACTGTGTCCGTCTGTCTGTCTGTCCGTCTGTCCGTCTGTGTCCGTCTGTGTCCGTCTGTCTGTCTGTCTGTCTGTCTGTCCGTCTGTCTGTCCGTCTGTCTGAAATATAACGGTATGATGCACACCTGCAGATCTGTGGGTTATAGGCACACATACTGTATGATTAGACTAAGAAATAAGCAGATTATGTGTCTACATATCTGCCATCTGGCTGTAAACTGAGTTGTAATGTTGGTTAGCATAAATCATCAAGGAGTAGTGTGTAAATAAAGTGCCGTGGTTGTTGCGTGTTAACCCTAACCTAATACGTACACTATGAAGGAAATAGGGTTAGGGAAGACTTCATCATCAACGTGCATGAGTGGGAGAAGTGGGGTTTCTTTGTGATTGAGCTGAGTGAGAGTTAACATTAGCAGATTAATGTCAGGACTATGTGAGGCAAGTGCCAAACATCTACAGTACCAGTCAAAAGTTTGGACACACCTACTCATTCCAGGGTTTTTCTTTATATTTTTTTTACTATTTTCTACATTGTAGAATAATAGTGAAGACGTCAAAACTATGAACTGACACATATGGAATCATGTAGTAACCAAAAAAAAGTGTTAAACAAATCAAATTAGATTTTATATTTGAGATTCTTCAAAGTAGCCACCCGTTGCCTTGATGACAGCTCTGCACACTCTTGGCATTCCCTCAACCAGCTTCATGAGGTATCACCTGGAATGCATTTCAATTAACAGGTGTGCCTTGTTAAAAGTTAATTTGTGGAATTTCTTTCCTTCTTAATGCGTTTGAGCCAATCAGTTGTGTTGTGACAAGGTAGGGGGATATACAGAAGATAGCCCTATTTGGTAAAAGACCAAGTCCATATTATGGCAAGAACAGCTCAAATAAGCAAAGAGAAATGACAGTCCATCATTACTTTAAGACATAAAGGTCAGTCAATATGGAAAATTTCAAGAACTTTGAACGTTTCTTCAACCTATAGTTATGATGAATATCTATGTGTTTAACAACATTAATATTATTCTGTCTATGTAACCATAGAACATTAATATTATTCTGTCTATGTAACCATAGAAGCATAGAACATTAATAGTATTCTGTCTATGTAACCATAGAAGCATAGAACATTAATATTATTCTGTCTATGTAACCATAGAAGCATAGAACATTAATATTATTCTGTCTATGTAACCATAGAAGCATAGAACATTAATATTATTCTGTCTATGTAACTCACTCAAAAAGCTCTTTGATGGAATCTAGAATCCTGGGAGGGGATGTTACTGAGGCTGACCTAGGAAAAAAAGTTAAGTGAAGTTTTTAGAACTTTTAAAACACACTTGAAGGAATGGTTTAATCAATTTAGATGTAGTAAGCATTGTGATGTAGTTAGCATTGTGATGTTACAGATGTAGGATCTTAATCTGAGCCAGTTTGCTACAGCAGGAAAATAATCCTGCAGCAACAGGAAATGTGAATTATTATGTGGATTATAATTAATGGACATTTTTGTAGGGGTTGATACATTGTTCGTTAGGGCAAATCAAGTCTGAAATATTCAAAGTGGAAATGACAAACTTTTAAAACTCAAATACACTACACGTTTGCATTTCCTGAGGTGCAGGAAAATTCTCAGCAAGAAAAGAGTGATCAAATGAAGATCCTAGCTACATCTGTAGCATAGTGACTGAAGATCGCTTTGGAACTAATCATGCAGTGTAAGCATTCTTTAAATGCATTTCATTATTTTTATATTTAAATATATTTTATATATATATATATATAATAAACATTTCACCATTAGAACATTACACTTTGAAAATGAAAGTTACTTTGAGTTGGAATCTGAAAACTCTATACCCCGACAATGAGTTCCAACAAGAATCTTGTTTTTTGTCTACTTCCATGGGAAGGAAAGGCCCATAAACGCCATGTGAACTTTGAGGGATTTCTGTCATTTCTTCCTCTACCAGAACATTCTAGTGGTCCGTTTCTCAGTCTTCCTCTACCAGAACATTCTAGTGGTCCGTTTCTCAGTCTTCCTCTACCAGAACATTCTAGTGGTCCGTCTCTCAGTCTTCATCTACCAGAACATTCTAGTGGTCCGTCTCTCAGCCTTCCTCTACCAGTACATTCTAGTGGTCCGTCTCTCAGTCTTCATCTACCAGAACATTCTAGTGGTCCGTCTCTCAGCCTTCCTCTACCAGAACATTCTAGTGGTCCGTCTCTCAGCCTTCATCTACCAGAACATTCTAGTGGTCCGTCTCTCAGCCTTCATCTACCAGAACATTCTAGTGGTCCGTCTCTCAGCCTTCATCTACCAGAACATTCTAGTGGTTCTTTCTCTCAGCCTTCCTCTACCAAAACATTCTAGTGGTCCGTCTCTCAGCCTTCATCTACCAGAACATTCTAGTGGTCCGTCTCTCAGCCTTCATCTACCAGAACATTCTAGTGGTTCTTTCTCTCAGCCTTCATCTACCTGAACATTCTAGCGGTCCGTCTCTCTGTCAGATCACTCTTAGGGGAGGCTTCTCTGGAGGCGGGGGCACTGACAGACCCGCTGGAAGGGAAACAGCACAACACTTTATTATCCTTTAGCTTTGTGTGTCCCTCTGGACATGAGCTACTACAATACAAGGGGAAAACGTTAACCTATTCTCAATCTAGTGAGAGCTACTTACACATCAATGGGACTATACAATCTAAACTAAAGAGTTTGATTACACTTACACATCGACGTAGGCTATATAATCTAGTTACTTAAACATCGACGTAGGCTATATAATCTAGTTACTTACACATCGATTGTCACCTTCACCTTCCCAGCGGTCTCCAGTTCCTTCTGAAGACTTGCCTCTCTGGCTCTGTGGGGTTGACAGTTGAAAGGAATGACAACAACATTACAGAAACAACTCACTCTGAATACATTCATTAATGCTTCATAGGGCCTGGAGTTTTTCCTGCACGTGACTTGACGAGGGCAAGTTATAACCTATAGTCTTTAACTAGTTATAACCTATAGTCTATAACTAGTTATAACCTATAGTCTATAACTAGTTATAACCTATAGTCTATAACTAGTTATAACCTATAGTCTATAACTAGTTATAACCTATAGTCTATAACTAGTTATAACCTATAGTCTATAACTAGTTATAACCTATAGTCTATAACTAGTTATAACCTATAGTCTAACTAGTTATAACCTATAGTCTAACTAGTTATAACCTATAGTCTTTAACTAGTTATAACCTATAGTCTATAACTAGTTATAACCTATAGTCTTTAACTAGTTATAACCTATAGTCTATAACTAGTTATAACCTATAGTCTTTAACTAGTTATAACATATAGTCTTTAACTAGTTATAACCTATAGTCTAACTAGTTATAACCTATAGTCTAACTAGTTATAACCTATAGTCTAACTAGTTATAACCTATAGTCTAACTAGTTATAACCTATAGTCTATAACTAGTTATAACCTATAGTCTATAACTAGTTATAACCTATAGTCTTTAACTAGTTATAACCTATAGTCTTTAACTAGTTATAACCTATAGTCTTTAACTAGTTATAACCTATAGTCTTTAACTAGTTATAACCTATAGTCTAACTAGTTATAACCTATAGTCTTTAACTAGTTATAACCTATAGTCTAACTAGTTATAACCTATAGTCTAACTAGTTATAACCTATAGTCTATAACTAGTTATAACCTATAGTCTATAACTAGTTATAACCTATATTCTAACTAGTTATAACCTATAGTCTAACTAGTTATAACCTATAGTCTATAACTAGTTATAACCTACAGTCTTTAACTAGTTATAACCTATAGTCTTTAACTAGTTATAACCTATAGTCTTTAACTAGTTATAACCTATAGTCTATAACTAGTTATAACCTATAGTCTAACTAGTTATAACCTATAGTCTAACTAGTTATAACCTATAGTCTAACTAGTTATAACCTATAGTCTATAACTAGTTATAACCTATAGTCGAACTAGTTATAACCTATAGTCTTTAACTAGTTATAACCTATAGTCTTTAACTAGTTATAACATATAGTCTTTAACTAGTTATAACCTATAGTCTAACTAGTTATAACCTATAGTCTATAACTAGTTATAACCTATAGTCTTTAACTAGTTATAACCTATAGTCTTTAACTAGTTATAACCTATAGTCTATAACTAGTTATAACCTATAGTCTAACTAGTTATAACCTATAGTCTTTAACTAGTTATAACCTATAGTCTAACTAGTTATAACCTATAGTCTAACTAATTATAACCTATAGTCTATAACTAGTTATAACCTATAGTCTATAACTAGTTATAACCTATAGTCTAACTAGTTATAACCTATAGTCTTTAACTAGTTATAACCTATAGTCTAACTAGTTATAACCTATAGTCTAACTAGTTATAACCTATAGTCTATAACTAGTTATAACCTGTGAATAAAGTGGACTGACTAGTGTTGCTAATGAACAAGTCACTTGAAGGAGTCTCTTGTCAAAAAACGGAAAGTTGCCTTAATGCAATATCTCAGTCTTAAACACTTTAATGTGTGTCTTACATTTCTGTCCTTTTTAGGTGTCTTAATATTGACACTTTGTTTTTTTTATCTTATTGTCCTAATTAATCCAGATTGGATTGCCCTCAAGTAAGTACTCCTATCCACTATGTAAGGTTTCCCTATGTATCCCCTCACCTGGCCTTTAACTAGTTATAACCTATAGCCTTTGACTACACTGAACTAAAATATAAACACAACATGTAAAGTGTTGGTCCCGTGTTTCATGACCTGAAATAAAAGATCCCAGACATTGTCCATACACACAAAAAGCTTATTTCTCTCAAGTTTTGTGCACAAATTCGTTTACATCCCTGTTAGTGAGCATTTCTCCTTCGTCAAGATAATCCATCCACCTGACAGGTGTGGCATATCAAGAAGCTGATTAAACAGCATGATCATTACACAGGTGCACCTTGTGCTGGGAACAATAAAAGGCCACTCTAAAATGTGCAGTTTCGTCACACAACACAATGCCACAGATGTCTCAGGTTTTGAGGGAGTGTGCAATTGGCATGCTGACTGCGGGAATGTCCACCAGAGCTGTTGCCAGATAATTAAATGTTAATTTCTCTACCATAAGCCACCTCCAACGTCGTTTTAGAGAATTTGGCAGTACGTCCACCCGGCTCACAACCGCAGACCACATGTAACCACACCAGCCCAGGACCTCTACATCCGGCTTCTTTACCTGCGGGCTCATCGGAGACCAGACCAGCTGATGAAACTGAGGAGTATTTCTGTTCGTAATAAAGCCCTTTTGTGGGGAAAAACTCATTCTGATTGGCTGGGCTCCCCAGTGGGTGGTGTCACGCTCGTCGGTGAGAGAGGAGGACCAAGGCGCAGCGTTGAATGCGAACATATTTATTTATATAATGATCACACGATCAAAACAACAAAACGAAAACGTGACGTCCCTGGTTACATACACAAACCAACACGGAACAAGAAACCACAATGAATGAATGCCTAACGGCTACCTAAGTATGACTCCCAATCAGAGACAACGAGCTACAGCCGTCTCCGATTGGGAGCCACCCTGGCCAACATAGATATACAACAACTAGAACCAACACACATGAAAACTCACACCCTGGCTCAACATACTAGAGTCCCCAGAGCCAGGGCGTGACAGGTGGGCCTATGCCCTCCCAGGCCCACCCATGGCTGTGCCCCTGCCCAGTCATGTGAAATCCATAGATTAGGGCCATATTCATTTATTTCAATTCCTTGACTGATTTCCTTATATGAATTGTAACTCAGTAAAATCAGTATAGTTATAACCTGTAGACTTTAATTAGGGCCCAAAGTTTTTGAGTGAGATCAAATGGTCAGGAAATGTAAGTCTGTACACGGTCAGCCTTTGATATGCATATTCCCCCCCCACCACTCTTCAGGAAAAACTCAGGGCCCTGAACTTTGACCCCAGGAAGCAGCTCACCTGACCCGTCTCTCTTTGACCCCCCAGCAGGGTCAGGGTTAGGGTTGATCTCACCTGACCCGTCTCTCTTTGACCCCCAGCAGGGTCAGGGTTAGGGTTGATCTCACCTGACCCGTCTCTCTTTGACCCCCAGCAGGGTCAGGGTTAGGGTTGATCTCACCTGACCCGTCTCTCTTTGACCCCCAGCAGGGTCAGGGTTAGGGTTGATCTCACCTGACCCGTCTCTCTTTGACCCCCAGCAGGGTCAGGGTTAGGGTTGATCTCACCTGACTCGTCTCTCGTTGCGGCTGTTCATCCTGACGGCTGCGTGCTGCTTCCCCCGGACAAGTTCCTCAAGCAGTTCCTGACCCCTGAGCTTCTCCTCTCTGAAGGTCTGGTCCATATCATGGTGCCGCTCCAGCAAAGAGTCGTACTCCCGTTTCAACAGCCGGTTCCCCTCCGTCACCTCAGCAACACGTTCCGCCAGACTACCATCCTCAGCCTGCACCCGCAGCAGATACCTCTGCACCTCACACATCCTGAACACACAGATACAGTTAGTGTCTATTAACTAGGGCCAAGGATATTCCATGACCACATTTTCCTGTACTACTGCACCACCACATTCAGTAGCATCAGATTGCTCATATGATTGTGTGATCATAGTGACCTAGGATTCACAAATTGCAAACCATAGCTATATTTAGCTGTGCTTGCCAGTGCTTTCAAGTTTCAACAGGTCCTTCCTACAGGTTTCAAAGGAGGAGAGCTGCAGGCAGGAATGTGAAGCTGGTTAGTCTTCTAGAGAATCAGCCTCACCTGGCATGTTGTTCTACAGAAGCACCTGGCATGTTGTTCTACAGAATCAGCCTCACCTGGCATGTTGTTCTACAGAAGCACCTGGCATGTTGTTCTACAGAATCAGCCTCACCTGGCATGTTGTTCTAGAGAATCAGCCTCACCTGGCATGTTGTTCTAGAGAATCAGCCTCACCTGGCATGTTGTTCTACAGAATCAGTCTCACCTGGCATGTTGTTCTAGAGAATCAGCCTCACCTGGCATGTTGTTCTAGAGAATCAGTCACACCTGGCATGCTGTTCTACAGAATCACCTGGCATGTTGTTCTACAGAATGACCTGGCATGTTGTTCTACAGAAGCACCTGGCATGTTGTTCTACAGAATCACCTGGCATGTTGTTCTACAGTATCACCTGGCATGTTGTTCTACAGAATCAGTCTCACCTGGCATGTTGTTCTACAGAATCAGTCTGACCTGGCATGTTGTTCTACAGAATCAGTCTCACCTGGCATGTTGTTCTACAGAATCAGTCTCACCTGGCATGTTGTTCTACAGAATCAGTCTGACCTGGCATGTTGTTCTACAGAATCACCTGGCATGTTGTTCTACAGAATCACCTGGCATGTTGTTCTACAGTATCACCTGGCATGTTGTTCTACAGAATCAGTCTCACCTGGCATGTTGTTCTACAGAATCACCTGGCATGTTGTTCTACAGAATCACCTGGCATGTTGCTCTACAGAATCAGTCTCACCTGGCATGTTGTTCTACAGAATCACCTGGCATGTTGTTCTACAGAATGACCTGGCATGTTGTTCTACAGAATCACCTGGCATGTTGTTCTACAGAATCAGTCTGACCTGGCATGTTGTTCTACAGAATCAGTCTCACCTGGCATGTTGTTCTACAGAATCAGTCTCACCTGGCATGTTGTTCTACAGAATCAGTCTGACCTGGCATGTTGTTCTACAGAATCACCTGGCATGTTGTTCTACAGAATCACCTGGCATGTTGTTCTACAGTATCACCTGGCATGTTGTTCTACAGAATCAGTCTCACCTGGCATGTTGTTCTACAGAATCACCTGGCATGTTGTTCTACAGAATCACCTGGCATGTTGCTCTACAGAATCAGTCTCACCTGGCATGTTGTTCTACAGAATCAGTCTCACCTGGCATGTTGTTCTACAGAATCACCTGGCATGTTGTTCTACAGAATCACCTGGCATGTTGTTCTACAGTATCACCTGGCATGTTGTTCTACAGAATCAGTCTCACCTGGCATGTTGTTCTACAGAATCAGTCTCACCTGGCATGTTGTTCTACAGAATCAGTCTCACCTGGCATGTTGTTCTACAGAATCACCTGGCATGTTGTTCTACAGAATCACCTGGCATGTTGTTCTACAGAATCACCTGGCATGTTGCTCTACATAATCAGTCTCACCTGGCATGTTGTTCTACAGAATCAGTCTCACCTGGCATGTTGTTCTACAGAATCAGTCTGACCTGGCATGTTGTTCTACAGAATCACCTGGCATGTTGCTCTACAGAATCAGTCTCACCTGGCATGTTGTTCTACAGAATCACCTGGCATGTTGTTCTACAGTATCACCTGGCATGTTGTTCTACAGAATCAGTCTCACCTGGCATGTTGTTCTACAGAATCAGTCTCACCTGGCATGTTGTTCTACAGAATCACCTGGCATGTTGTTCTACAGAATGACCTGGCATGTTGTTCTACAGAATCACCTGGCATGTTGTTCTACAGAATAACCTGGCATGTTGCTCTACAGAATCAGTCTCACCTGGCATGTTGTTCTACAGAATCAGTCTCACCTGGCATGTTGTTCTACATAATCAGTCTCACCTGGCATGTTGTTCTACAGAATCAGTCTCACCTGGCATGTTGTTCTACAGAATCAGTCTCACCTGGCATGTTGTTCTACAGAATCAGTCTCACCTGGCATGTTGTTCTACAGAATCAGTCGCACCTGGCATGTTGCTCTACAGAATCAGTCTCACCTGGCATGTTGCTCTACAGAATCAGTCTCACCTGGCATGTTGTTCTACAGAATCACCTGGCATGTTGTTCTACAGAATGACCTGGCATGTTCTTCTACAGAATCACCTGGCATGTTGTTCTACAGAAGCACCTGGCATGTTGTTCTACAGAATCACCTGGCATGTTGCTCTACAGAATCAGTCGCACCTGGCATGTTGTTCTACAGAATCAGTCGCACCTGGCATGTTGTTCTACAGAATCAGTCGCACCTGGCATGTCGTTCTACAGAATCAGTCTCACCTGGCATGTTGCTCTACATAATCAGTCTTACCTGGCATGTTGTTCTACAGAATCAGTCTCACCTGGCATGTTGTTCTACAGAATCAGTCTCACCTGGCATGTTGTTCTACAGAATCAGTCTCACCTGGCATGTTGTTCTACAGAATCAGTCTCACCTGGCATGTTGCTCTACATAATCAGTCTCACCTGGCATGTTGTTCTACAGAATCAGTCTCACCTGGCATGTTGTTCTACATAATCACCTGGCATGTTGTTCTACAGAATCAGCCCTACCTGGCATGTTGTTCTACAGAATCAGTCTCACCTGGCATGTTGTTCTACAGAATCAGTCTCACCTGGCATGTTGTTCTACAGAATCAGTCTGACCTGGCATGTTGTTCTACATAATCACCTGGCATGTTGTTCTACAGAATCAGCCCTACCTGGCATGTTGTTCTACAGAATCAGTCTCACCTGGCATGTTGTTCTACAGAATCAGTCTCACCTGGCATGTTGTTCTACAGAATCAGTCTGACCTGGCATGTTGTTCTACATAACCACCTGGCATGTTGTTCTACAGAATCAGTCTCACCTGGCATGTTGTTCTACAGAATC
This sequence comes from Coregonus lavaretus, assembly GCF_964263955.1. Classification (NCBI taxonomy): domain Eukaryota; kingdom Metazoa; phylum Chordata; class Actinopteri; order Salmoniformes; family Salmonidae; genus Coregonus; species Coregonus lavaretus. The sequence continues at coordinate 363,165 of NW_028166048.1, forward strand.
AGTCTCACCTGGCATGTTGTTCTACAGAATCACCCTGACCTGGCATGTTGTTCTACAGAATCACCCTGACCTGGCATGTTGTTCTACAGAATCACCCTGACCTGGCATGTTGTTCTACAGAATCACCCTGACCTGGCATGTTGTTCTACAGAATCACCTGGCATGTTGTTCTACAGAATCAGCCTCACCTGGCATGTTGTTCTACAGAATCAGGCTCACCTGGCATGTTGTTCTACAGAATCAGTCTCACCTGGCATGTTGTTCTACAGAATCAGTCTCACCTGGCATGTTGTTCTACAGAATCAGTCTCACCTGGCATGTTGTTCTACAGAATCACCTGGCATGTTGTTTTACAGAATCACCTGGCATGTTGTTCTACAGAATCACCTGGCATGTTGTTCTACAGAATCACCTGGCATGTTGTTCTACAGAATAACCTGGCATGTTGCTCTACAGAATCAGTCGCACCTGGCATGTTGTTCTACAGAATAACCTGGCATGTTGTTCTACAGAATAACCTGGCATGTTGTTCTACAGAATCAGTCTAAACTGGCATGTTGTTCTACAGAATCAGTCGCACCTGGCATGTTGTTCTACAGAATCACCCTGACCTGGCATGTTGTTCTACAGAATCACCCTGACCTGGCATGTTGTTCTACAGACTCACCCTAACCTGGCATGTTGCTCTACAGAATCACCCTGACCTGGCATGTTGTTCTACAGAATCACCCTGACCTGGCATGTTGTTCTACAGAATCACCCTAACCTGGCATGTTGTTCTACAGAATCACCTGGCATGTTGTTCTACAGAATCAGTCTCACCTGGCATGTTGTTCTACATAATCAGTCTCACCTGGCATGTTGTTCTACAGAATCAGTCTCACCTGGCATGTTGTTCTACAGAATCAGTCTCACCTGGCATGTTGTTCTACAGAATCACCTGGCATGTTGTTCTACAGAATCACCTGGCATGTTGTTCTACAGAATCACCTGGCATGTTGTTCTACAGAATCACCTGGCATGTTGTTCTACAGAATCACCTGGCATGTTGTTCTACAGAATAACCTGGCATGTTGCTCTACAGAATCAGTCTTACCTGGCATGTTGTTCTACAGAATCAGTCTCACCTGGCATGTTGTTCTACAGAATCAGTCGCACCTGGCATGTTGTTCTACAGAATCACCTGGCATGTTGTTCTACAGAATCAGCCTCACCTGGCATGTTGTTCTACAGAATCAGTCTCACCTGGCATGTTGTTCTACAGAATCACCTGGCATGTTGTTCTACAGAATCAGCCTCACCTTGTTCTACAGAATCAGTCTCACCTGGCATGTTGTTCTACAGAATCACCTGGCATGTTGTTCTACAGAATCACCTGGCATGTTGTTCTACAGAATAACCTGGCATGTTGCTCTACAGAATCAGTCTCACCTGGCATGTTGTTCTACAGAATCAGTCTCACCTGGCATGTTGTTCTACAGAATCAGTCGCACCTGGCATGTTGTTCTACAGAATCACCTGGCATGTTGTTCTACATAATCACCTGGCATGTTGTTCTACAGAATCACCTGGCATGTTGTTCTACAGAATCAGCCTCACCTTGTTCTACAGAATCAGTCTCACCTGGCATGTTGTTCTACAGAATCAGTCTCACCTGGCATGTTGTTCTACAGAATCAGTCTCACCTGGCATGTTGTTCTACAGAATCAGTCTCACCTGGCATGTTGCTCTACATAATCAGTCTCACCTGGCATGTTGTTCTACAGAATCACCCTGACCTGGCATGTTGTTCTACAGAATCAGTCTCACCTGGCATGTTGTTCTACAGAATCAGTCTCACCTGGCATGTTGTTCTACAGAATCAGTCTCACCTGGCATGTTGTTCTACAGAATCAGTCTCACCTGGCATGTTGTTCTACAGAATCAGTCTCACCTGGCATGTTGTTCTACAGAATCAGTCTGACCTGGCATGTTGTTCTACAGAATCAGTCTCACCTGGCATGCTGTTCTACAGAATCAGTCTCACCTGGCATGTTGTTCTACAGAATCAGTCTGACCTGGCATGTTGCTCTACAGAATCAGTCTCACCTGGCATGTTGTTCTACAGAATCAGTCTCACCTGGCATGTTGTTCTACAGAATCAGTCTCACCTGGCATGTTGTTCTACAGAATCAGTCTCACCTGGCATGTTGTTCTACAGAATCACCTGGCATGTTGTTCTACAGAATCAGTCTCACCTGGCATGTTGTTCTACAGAATCAGTCTCACCTGGCATGTTGTTCTACAGAATCACCTGGCATGTTGTTCTACAGAATCAGTCTCACCTGGCATGTTGTTCTACATAATCAGTCTCACCTGGCATGTTGTTCTACAGAATCAGTCTCACCTGGCATGTTGTTCTACAGAATCAGTCTCACCTGGCATGTTGTTCTACAGAATCAGTCTCACCTGGCATGTTGTTCTACATAATCAGTCTCACCTGGCATGTTGTTCTACAGAATCAGTCTCACCTGGCATGTTGTTCTACAGAATCAGTCTCACCTGGCATGTTGTTCTACAGAATCAGTCTCACCTGGCATGTTGTTCTACAGAATCACCTGGCATGTTGTTCTACAGAATCAGTCTCACCTGGCATGTTGTTCTACAGAATCAGTCTCACCTGGCATGTTGTTCTACAGAATCACCTGGCATGTTGTTCTACAGAATCAGTCTCACCTGGCATGTTGTTCTACATAATCAGTCTCACCTGGCATGTTGTTCTTCCAGTACGGAGTCTTTGATCTTAATCTCCTGCTGGAGCTCCACTACCTGGTAGGCCAGCTAGAAAACACAGTAGAGTCTGTCAACTAGAGACACAGTAGAGACTCACAGTAGAGTCTGTCAACTAGAGACACAGTAGAGACTCACAGTAGAGTCTGTCAACTAGAGACACAGTAGAGACTCACAGTAGAGTCTGTCAACTAGAGACACAGTAGAGACTCACAGTAGAGTCTGTCAACTAAAGACACAGTAGAGACTCACAGTTATCAGGCATTGTATTGTAAGATATTGTATCTCTCTGCCGTAGATGTCAAAGACAGAGATGATCAGCAAACGGATGCCTTTTACAGTTGAATAAGGAGCACACCATTCACAGGACCAGAACAAGGCTCTCCCGAGGGGCGCAGTGGTCTAAGGCGCTGCATCGCAGTGCTAGCTGTGCCACTAGAGATCCTGGTTCGAATCCAGGCTCGGTCGTAGCCGGCCGCGACCGGGAGACCCATGGGGCGGCGCACAATTGGCCCAGTGTCGTCCAGGGTAAGGGAGGGAATAGCCGGCAGGGATGTAGCTCAGTTGGTAGAGCATGGCGTTTGCAACGCCAGGGTTGTGTGTTCGATTCCCACGGGGGGCCAGTATGAAAATAAAAAAATAATGCATGCACTCACTAACTGTAAGTGGCTCTGGATAAGAGCGTCTGCTAAATGACTAAAATGTAAATGTGAACAGGATGTCTGCTTCTTGGTTTAGTCTCTCTCTCTCTCTGGGTATCACTGACAGACAGTATCACAACACATATGTTTTGCTTTATGACAGATTGGTGGAGACTACGCCTTATATCAATAATGCAACGATAAGGTGATGTTGCCAGTGAGGTGATTTTCAACACGGCTGCTCTCTGAATGATGAACTGAAACTGAAACTGTTGCCGACAGCATAATGTCAAATCAAGAGTCCCTGCCTGTATATTACACAGTTACTTGCTGTTTCCTACCTCTCCAGTTGTTTTCTTCAGATCATCATTCTTGGAAATCAGAGACGTCAAGGAATCGTTGGAGGAGGCTGGGTACCTGTGAGGTCAAAGACACGTTCACAGGTTAGGGTCTCAAGACGTCAAACCCACAATCGCACCCAGACTACTGTTCAGTCATGTGGTCAGGTGCCACAAAGAGGGACTTAGGAAAATTGCAATTGGCTCAGAACAGGGCAGCACGGCTGGCCCTTAAATGTACACAGAGAGCTAACATTAATAATATGCCTGTCAATCTCTCATGGCTCAAAGTGGGAGAGAGATTGACTTCATCACTACTTGTTTTTGTAAGAAGTGTTGACAAGCTGAATGCACCGAGCTGTCTGTTTAAACTACTAGCACACAGCTCGGACACCCATGCATACCCCACAAGACATGCCACCAGAGGTCTCTTCACAGTCCCCAAGTCCAGAACAGACTATGGGAGGCGCACAGTACTACATAGAGCCATGACTACATGGAACTATATTCCACATCAAGTAACTGATGTAAGCAGTAGAAACAGATAAAACAGGTAAAACAGGTAAAAACACACCTTATGGAACAGCGGGGACTGTGAAGAGACACACACAGGGGTACAGACACACGCATACACACACAAACGCTAGCACACACACTCTACACACACGTACATTGTAATATTGTTGTATGGGGGTATTATACATTTTGTATTGTAGATATGTATGTAGTGGTATAATAATGTTATATGATGTACTGTTTTATTTTAAGTGTAACATAAGTGTCTTAATGTGTTTGGACCCCAGGAAGAGTAGCTGCTGCCTTGGCAGGAACTAATGGGGATCCATAATAAACCCCAGGAAGCGTAGCTGCTGCCATGGCAGGAACTAATGGGGATCCATAATAAACCCCAGGAAGAGTAGCTGCTGCCATGGCAGGAACTAATGGGGATCCATAATAAACCCCAGGAAGAGTAGCTGCTGCCCTGGCAGGAACTAATGGGGATCCATAATAAACCCCAGGAAGAGTAGCTGCTGCCCTGGCAGGAACTAATGGGGATCCATAATAAACCCCAGGAAGAGTAGCTGCTGCCTTGGCAGGAACTAATGGGGATCCATAATAAACCCCAGGAAGAGTAGCTGCTGCCTTGGCAGGAACTAATGGGGATCCATAATAAACCCCAGGAAGAATAGCTGCTGCTTTGGCAGGAACTAATGGGGATCCATAATAAACCCCAGGAAGAGTAGCTGCTGCCTTGGCAGGAACTAATGGGGATCCATAATAAACCCCAGGAAGAGTAGCTACTGCCCTGGCAGGAACTAATGGGGATCCACAATAAACCCCAGGAAGAGTAGCTGCTGCCTTGGCAGGAACTAATGGGGATCCATAATAAACCCCAGGAAGAGTAGCTGGTGCCTTGGCAGGAACTAATGGGGATCCATAATAAACCCCAGGAAGAGTAGCTGCTGACTTGGCAGGAACTGATGGGGATCCATAATAAACCCCAGGAAGAGTAGCTGCTGCCTTGACAGGAACTAATGGGGATCCATAATAAACCCCAGGAAGAGTAGCTGCTGCCCTGGCTGGAACTAATGGGGATCCATAATAAACCCCAGGAAGAGTAGCTGCTGCCCTGGCAGGAACTAATGGGGATCCATAATAAATACAAATACAAAACACACAGACACTTAACAAACAGGACAAACTATCTCTCACAGGAAATATTCCATACAGATTTCTATCACACACATCAATAGGGCAGAGTTCTTCCTGAGTGGGAAACTCCTGGCCTTACACATCCAAACAAGCTAAATACGTCCATTGAGAAGTAAGTACATTGACAACCTCATTCTTCTAGTGTAATAATGACCTTGAACCAGATCCCAGGATGCCTTTAGTGATGATGGCTCTCTGATTGGACTTCTCCAGCAGATTGATATCTGTAGGATGACATCACCAATATAGAACACCGAACATCAATATAGAACATCAATATCAAACACAGAACATCAAAATAGAACACAGAACATCAATATAGAACACAGAACATCAATATAGAACACAGAACATCAATATAGAACACAGAACATCAATATACAGTGCATTCGGAAAGTATTCCGACCCCTTGATTTTTTTCACATTTTGTTACGTAACAGCCTTATTCTAAAATTGATTAAATAGTTTTTTTCCCTCATCAATCTACACATAACACCCCATAATGACACAGCAAAAACAGGTTTATAGAAATGTTTGCAAATGTATTTTAAAAAAAACGGAAATATCACATTTACATTAGTATTCAGACCCTTTACTCAGTACTTTGTTGAAGCACCTTTGGCAGTGGTTGCAGCCTCAAGTTTTCTTGGGTATTACATTTACATCATTTAGCATATGACGCTACAAGCTTGGCACACCCGTATTTGTGGAGTTTCTCCCATTCTTCTCTGCAGATCCTCTCAAGCTCTGTCATGTTGGATGGGGAGCATCGCTGCACAGCTATTTTCAGGTCTCTCCAGAGATGTTAGACTAGTCTCCCAGTCCCTGCCGCTGAAAAACATCCCCACAGCATGATGCTGCCACCACGCTTCACTGTATGGATGGTATTGGCCAGGTGATGAGCGGTGCCTGGCTTCCTCCAGACGTGACGCTTGGTATTCAGGCCAAAGAGTTCAATCTTGGTTTCATCAGACCAGAGAATCTTGTTTCTCATGGTCAGAGTCCTTTAGGTGCCTTTTGGCAAACTCCAAGCGGGCTGTCATGTGCCTTTTACTGAGGAGTGGCTTCCTTCTGGCCACTCTACCATAAAGGCCTGATTGGTGGAGTGCTGCAGAGATGGTTGTCCTTCTGGAAGGTTCTCCCATCTTCCTAGAGGAACTCTGGAGCTCTGTAAGAGTGACCATCGGGTTCTTGGTCACCTCCATAACCAAGGCCCTTCTCCCCCGATTGCTCAGTTTGGCCGGGTGGCCAGCTCTAGAGAGAGTCTTGGTGGTTCCAAACTTCTTCCATTTAAGAATGATGGAGGTCACTGTGTTCTTGGGGACCTTCAATGCTGCAGACATTTTTTGGTACCCTTCCCCAGATCTATGCCTCGACACAATCCTGTCTCTGAGCTCTACAGACTATTCCTTCGATCTCATGGCTTGGTTTTTGCTCTGACATGCACTGTCAACTGTGGGACCTGACATAGATCAGAGCGCGCAGCTGAACATTGTATGCTGGAAAACACTTGGTTTGTTATTTTTGATTAAAACAAAAATGCTATTCATAAATACGAACACAGAAATTGTTTTTGCGTCTGGAGAACTAAATGAACGGTTCCAGTGCTGTAGGAGCTGTATCTATTTCGCTTTGTTTCGGATCACTCGGAGTTCCAATGCGGCAATTGTTTACTTGCCGAGGATTATGGGCTTGAGGTGCTTGTCGCCACGTAAGAAACTGGGGAAAAACGCAGAGTGGAATGTTTACCTTTATAGGCTGGTGGCTGGACGGCGTTCGCGCTTGTTGAATGCATCTCCGTCTTGTCGTTTGTCGTTATCCGACTGGCCGGTGTTGCCCGGAGCTCCCCATTCTGGTAGCGCCGTCGAAGGAGCACAGCATGAGGAGAAAGGCAATCAACGATGGTCGCATGTCACGAGCCGTGGAAGCTGAAGACAGCAGCCTGCTGCAAAGCTACACTCCCAACGAGAGGCCCGGAGCGGATGCAAACAACGAATAGTTTCGCCGCCATGGAGCCTGATCTTCCTGCACCTACGTCGCTGGGGGTGCCTGTGTCTACTACGATTTGGAAGTCGACGTCGGCAACCTTCCGTCCCTGCTCTGGATCGAGCAGGGCTTCTCCATCTGTCGGAGGCCTGCACCATCCTTTGAAGTGTGGGAGTGGTCGGATTTCCTCGTCCTTCTCGCCAGCCGTGATTTTGGGCAGCTCCATGATAGAAATGTGACTGTTCCTGGTGCAAAAACAATATCCTATCCCGGAGCTCAAGTAAAATACATTACTAAGCTGCTCCTGAATGTACTAAGTCAGGACATGGAAATTGATTATATCGTAGTCCATGTGGGTTTTAATGACATTATGAAGGGCAGCTCTGAACTGTTTAAACTGGATTTTAAAGAACTGATTGACTCTGCTAGACACTAACAAAAAAAACATCATACAGTGGGGAGAACAAGTATTTGATACACTGCCGATTTTGCAGGTTTTCCTACTTACAAAGCATGTAGAGGTCTGTAATTTTTATCATAGGTACACTTCAACTGTGAGAGACGGAATCTGAAGGAATAGTCTGTAGAGCTCAGAGACAGGATTGTGTTGAGGCATAGATCTGGGGAAAAGTACGTTCATCTCTAGGAGACAGAACGCGTCTCCTTCCTGAGCGGTATGACGGCTGCGTGGTCCCATGGTGTTTATACTTGCGTACTATTGTTTGTACAGATGAATGTGGTACCTTCAGGCGTTTGGAAATTGCTCCCAAGGATTAACCAGACTTGTGGAGGTCTACCATTTTTTTCCTGAGGTCTTGGCTGATTTCTTTTGATTTTCCCATGATGTCAAGCAAAGAGGCACTGAGTTTGAAGGTAGGCCTTGAAATACATCCACAGGTACACCTCCAATTGACTCAAATTATGTCAATTAGCCTATCAGAAGCTTCTAAAGCCATGACATCATTTTCTAGAACTTTCCAAGCTGTTCAAAGGCACAGTCCACTTAGTGTATGTAAACTTCTGTCCCACTGGAATTGTGATACAGTGAATTATAAGTGAAATAATCTGTCTGTAAACAATTGTTGGAACAATTACTTGTGTCATGCACAAAGTAGATGTCCTAACCGACTTGCCAAAACTATAGTTTGTTAACAAGAAATGTGTGGAGTGGTTTAAAAATGAGTTTTAATGACTCCAATCTAAGTGTATGTAAACTTCCGACTTCAACTGTATATGTTGGTCCGCGGTGTGTAATGAGGAGCAAACAGACACTGCACTTGACACATTTATGAAATTGCTTATTCCAGTTACTAATAAGCATGCACCCATTAAGAAAATGACTGTAAAAACTTAAATCCCCGTGGGTTGATGAGGAACTGAAAAACTGTATGGTTGAGAGGGATGAGTCAAAAGGAATGGCAAATAAGTCTGGCTGCACAACCGATTGGCAAACGTATTGCAAATTGAGAAATCATGTGACTAAACTGAATGAAAATAAGAAACTACACTATGAAACAAAAATAAATGACAAAAACAAAAATAAATGACAAAGAATGATAGTAAAAAGCTTTGGAGTACCTTAAATGAAATTTTGGGGAAAAAGGCAAACTCAGCTCCATCATTCATTGAATCAGAAGGCTCATTCATCACAAAACCAACTGATATTGCCAACTACTTTAATTATTTTTTCATTGGCAAGATTAGCAAATTTAGGCATGACATGTCCAGAACAGACTCATAGAGCCATGACTACATGGAACTCTATTCCACAACAAGTAACTGATGCAAGCAGTAAAGTTAGATTTTAAAAAACAGATAAAAATACACCTTATGGAACAGCGGGGACTGTGAAGCAACACAAACATAGACACAGACACATGCATACAAACACATGATAACATACGCACTATACACGCGTACACATGGATTGTTGTACTGTAGATATGTGGTAGTGGTGGAGTAGGGGCCTGAGGGCCTACAGTGTGTTGTGAAATGTGAATGTATTGTAATGCTTTTAAAATTGTATGAACTGCCTTAATTTTGGTTGGACCCCAGGAAGCGTAGCCTTGGCAGCAGCTAATTGGGATCCATAATAAATACAAATACAGATGTGTGCCTTTCCAAATCATGTCCAATCAATTGAATTTACCACAGGTGGACTCCAATCAAGTTGTAGAAACATCTCAAGGATGATCAATGGAAACAGGATGCACTTGAGCTCATTTTCGAGTCTCATAGCAAAGGGTCTGAATACTTATGTAAATAAGGTATTTCTGTTTCATATTTTTAATAAATCTGCACAAAAAAAAAGGAAAACGTTTTTGCTTTGTCATTATGGGGTATTGTGTGTAGATTGATGAGGAACATTATTTACTTAATCAATTTTTGAATAAGGCTGTAACGTAACATGAATACTTTCCGAACTCACTGTATACTGAACAAAATATAAAACGCAACATGTTGGTCGCATGTTTCATGAGCTGAAATAAAAGATCCCAGAAATGTTCCATACGTAGCCTAATAGTTGGAAAAGTAACTGAAGTCTGGACACTGACTGTAGGCTTTACATGTAGCCCATTATAATATTAACTCCTGTAAGTAACTGAAGTCTGGACACTGACTGTAGGCTTTACATGTAGCCCATTATAATATTAACTCCTGCACAATGAAGTGTTCCTCACAGTAAAGTTATAGACCAAATGTACATTTTGTCTCGGGAACAGGAGTGGAGAAGTATGATTTATTTCTTTCAGCATCTTGAGAGAATGCTAACGCGCGTTGTGTAGCCTAAACCTAACATTTCTTCCAGCGACATAAAAGCTGGACAGTATTTCATTTTTCAACCACATAGTATTTCAGTTAGTCTTGGATGCATATTCTATCAGAAACTTGTTGGATCGTTTTTTCACAGCTTTTCATTTCCTTAAAACCATTTAAACTGATGTAATTTGGAAAATCTCCCTGGTCCCTAAATGGCCTCGCTCCATAAGAGAAGCAAAAATGAAAAGAGAGATCTTTACCTATGTCAACTAGATTGTGGATGATGCATTGATCATTGTATCATTTATGACATTATTCTGGTGAGCAAGACTTTATTTAGTATTCTAGACCAGCATCAAGTAATGACAGAAGATAAGCTGCATCTACACTTATTTTCCACCATAATTTGCAAATAAATTCATTAAAAATCCTACAATGTGATTTTCTGGATTTTTTTTTCTCCATTTGTTTACAGGCCTCTCATCTTTTTAAGTGGGAGAACTTGCACAATTGGTGGCTGACTAAATACTTTTTTCCCCCACTGTATCTAGTTAGGCTATTTGTTAGTCAACTTGTCTATCAAATGTCAGAAATAAGCAGAGAAGTATGTAAATTAGGCTTAACAAATTAATAATCAAGCATCCCACGTGAACGTTTTTGAAGTAATTGTTTGACAATCAGATGAAAACATCATGACTGGCTGTGTTTATGCCACATTAAAAATGTAGGCTACTACATTTAAAAAAGTTAAACGACATATATGTGCTACTAGGCCCATTGAGATCCTATAGGGATTCTAGACTATACGTAAACCTAATTCTATGATTAGGCCCATCATTGCTTTTTAAAAGCATGTGAACACATACGAGGTCCACGTACCGGGAAGAAATGTAATCTACTTTCCCCCCTGTATAGAAGTGAGGCTAGGCTCAGGCCCCCAGTTAGGGCCCCTGGTTATACAGGGGGCTAGGCTCAGGCCCCCAGTTAGGGCCCCTGGTTATACAGGGGGCTAGGCTCAGGCCCCCAGTTAGGGCCCCTGGTTATACAGGGGGCTAGGCTCAGGCCCCCAGTTAGGGCCCCTGGTTATACAGGGGGCCAGGCTCAGGCCCCCAGTTATGGCCTCTTAGGGCCCCTGGTTATACAGGGGGCTAGGCTCAGGCCCCCAGTTAGGGCCCCTGGTTATACAGGGGGCCAGGCTCAGGCCCCCAGTTATGGCCTCTTAGGGCCCCTGGTCTGGTCACGTAGTGAGGAAAAGCTCCCGGCCCCATGTATGGCCCACTCAGGCTGCTCTCTGTGTTGTGCTTGGTGCATTACAGTACTACACCACAGTACTATAGAACTACACTACAGTACTACACTATAGTACTACACTAAAGTACTACACTACAGTACTACACCACAGTAGTACAGTACTACACCACAGTACTATAGAACTACACTATAGTACTACACTACAGTACTACACTACAGTACTACACTACAGTACAGTACTATACCACAGTACTGTAGAACTACACTATAGTAGTACAGTACTACACTACTACACTACAGTACTATAGTACTACACTAAAGTACTACACTACAGTAGTACAGTACTACACTACAGTACTACACTACAGTACTATAGTACTACACTACAGTACTACACCACAGTACTATACCACTACACTATAGTACTACATTACAGTAGTACAGTACTATACCACAGTACTATAGAACTACACTATAGTACTACATTACAGTAGTACAGTACTACACCACAGTACTATAGAACTACACTATAGTACTACACTAAAGTACTACATTACAGTAGTACAGTACTACAGTACTATAGTACTACACTAAAGTACTACACTACAGTAGTACAGTACTACACTACAGTAGTACAGTACAGTAGTACAGTACTACACTACAGTAGTACAGTACTACACTACTTACATTCAGCGGGCCACAACACACCCATGATAATGAGGAGTTTTCAATTTCACCCCAGATTTAATGGAGCTAGTCCTCCCTACAGTAGACTGGCCTATTGCCAGGCTACCTGCCTGTGTTCTCCTAGCTAGCTAACGTTACGCGTATGATCTGTGTAGTAATATTATTAGTATCTCAGAAAGCCAATTGCATTGCTAGTTATAGCCTAATGTTAGCTAGCTAGCTAACATTGAACCTAGTTGGTTAGCTTTAGCTACCTGCAGATTCATGCATGGATGTAATGCCGCATTCAAAACAACTGGGATCTCGGAAAAATACGAGGTCAAATCATGACGTCAGTGATCTTCAGGTCGGAAAGTCAGAGCTCTAGAAAGGGACCCGAGTTGGAATTCCGAGTTGGATGGCCGTTCAAATCTATTTTTCCCAGTCGGAGCTCGTTTTTTCCCCAAGTTCCCAGTTGTTTTCAACGCACTGAAGTCAGAAGTAGGAGATTTCCGAGTTCCCATTTGTTTTCAAACACACTGAAGTCGGAAGTAGGAGATTTCCGAGTTCCCAGTTGTTTTGAACGCCGCCTTAAGAGTTGGGATTATGGTTCATTATTTAGCTAGCTAGCTAGATGTCTAAACAAAAGACTCCACTATGCAAGTAACAATTTCACTGTACCGTTTACACCTTCTGTATCCTGTGCATGTGACAAATAAACTCAGATTTTATTTGATATAGTGTGGTGTTACCAGAGACAGTAATGTGAAGAACAACATGACCTGCACCAAAGTCAGATTAGGATATACAGTGGGGGAAAAAAGTATTTAGTCAGCCACCAACTGTGCAAGTTCTCCCACTTAAAAAGATGAGAGAGGCCTGTAATTTTCATCATAGGTACACGTCAACTATGACAGACAAAATGAGAAGAAAAAAAATCCAGAAAATCACATTGTAGGATTTTTAATGAATTTATTTGCAAATTATGGTGGAAAATAAGTATTTGGTCAATAACAAAAGTTTCTCAATACTTTGTTATATACCCTTTGTTGGCAATGACACAGGTCAAACGTTTTCTGTAAGTCTTCACAAGGTTTTCACACACTGTTGCTGGTATTTTGGCCCATTCCTCCATGCAGATCTCCTCTAGAGCAGTGATGTTTTGGGGCTGTCGCTGGGCAACACGGACTTTCAACTCCCTCCAAAGATTTTCTATGGGGTTGAGATCTGGAGACTGGCTAGGCCACTCCAGGACCTTGAAATGCTTCTTACGAAGCCACTCCTTCGTTGCCCGGGCGGTGTGTTTGGGATCATTGTCATGCTGAAAGACCCAGCCACGTTTCATCTTCAATGCCCTTGCTGATGGAAGGAGGTTTTCACTCAAAATCTCACGATACATGGCCCCATTCATTCTTTCCTTTACACGGATCAGTCGTCCTGGTCCCTTTGCAGAAAACCCCCAAAGCATGATGTTTCCACCCCCATGCTTCACAGTAGGTATGGTGTTCTTTGGATGCAACTCAGCATTCTTTGTCCTCCAAACACGACGAGTTGAGTTTTTACCAAAAAGTTCTATTTTGGTTTCATCTGACCATATGACATTCTCCCAATCCTCTTCTGGATCATCCAAATGCACTCTAGCAAACTTCAGACGGGCCTGGACATGTACTGGCTTAAGCAGGGGGACACCTCTGGCACTGCAGGATTTGAGTCCCTGGCGGCGTAGTGTGTTACTGATGGTAGGCTTTGTTACTTTGGTCCCAGCTCTCTGCAGGTCATTCACTAGGTCCCCCCGTGTGGTTCTGGGATTTTTGCTCACCGTTCTTGTGATCATTTTGACCCCACGGGGTGAGATCTTGCGTGGAGCCCCAGATCGAGGGAGATTATCAGTGGTCTTGTATGTCTTCCATTTCCTAATAATTGCTCCCACAGTTGATTTCTTCAAACCAAACTGCTTACCTATTGCAGATTCAGTCTTCCCAGCCTGGTGCAGGTCTACAATTTTGTTTCTGGTGTCCTTTGACAGCTCTTTGGTCTTGGCCATAGTGGAGTTTGGAGTATGACTGTTTGAGGTTGTGGACAGGTGTCTTTTATACTGATAACAAGTTCAAACAGGTGCCATTAATACAGGTAACGAGTGGAGGACAGAGGAGCCTCTTAAAGAAGAAGTTACAGGTCTGTGAGAGCCAGAAATCTTGCTTGTTTGTAGGTGACCAAATACTTATTTTCCACCATAATTTGCAAATAAATTCATTAAAAATCCTACAATGTGATTTTCTGGAGAAAAAAAATTCTCAATTTGTCTGTCATAGTTGACGTGTACCTATGATGAAAATTACAGGCCTCTCATCTTTTTAAGTGGGAGAACTTGCACAATTGGTGGCTGACTAAATACTTTTTTTCCCCACTGTAATAGCTTTTACTCCTCTTGACAGTTTAATACTTTCTGAGAAGTAGCTATTATTTACTATTTTACACCTAGTGTTACTATACATACGTTTAACCCAAAATGAAAATAGTCCATGCATTTATACAGTGCCTTCAGAAAGTATTAACCCCTTGACTTTTTCCACATTTTGTTGTGCTAAAGTCTGATTTTAAAATTGTCACTGGCCTACACACAATGCCCCATAATGTCAAAGTGGAATGATGTATTTAGACATTTCAACCCCTTTGATATAGCATGCCTAAATAAGTTCAGGAGTAAAGATTTGCTTAACAAGTAACAGGTTGCATGCACTCACTCTGTGTGCAATAATAGTGTTTAACATGATTTTTGAATGACTACCTCATCTCCGTACCCCACATATACAATTATCTGTAAGGTCCCTCGGTCGAGCAGTGAATTTTGAACACAGATTCAACCACAAAGACCAGGGAGGTTTTCCAATGTCTCGCAATGAAGGGCACCTATTGGTAGATGGGTAAAAAAAAAAAAAATCCCTTTGAGAATGGTGAAATTATTAATTACACTTTGGATGGTGTATCAATACACCCAGTCACTACAAAGATACAGGCGTCCTTACTAACTCAGTTGCCGGAGAGGAAGGAAACCCCTCAGGGATTTCACCATGAGGCCAATGGTGACTTTAAAACAGTTACAGAGTTTAATGGCTGTGATAGGAGAAAACTGAGGATGGATCAACAACATTGTAGTTACTCCATAATACTAACCTAATTGACAGAGTGAAAAGGAAGCCTGTACAAAATAAAATATTCCAAAACATGCATACTGTTTGCAACAAGGCACTAAAGTAATACTGCTAAAAATGTGGCAAAGCAATTAACTTTTTGTACTGAATACAAAGTGTTATGTTTGGGGCAAATCCAATACAACACATTACTGAGTACAACTCACAACCCTCAATATTTTCAAGCCTAGTAGTGGCTGCATCATGTTATGGGTATGCTTGTAATCGTTAAGGACTGGTTAGTTTTTCAGGATAAAAAATAAACGGAATGGAGCTAAGCACAGGCAAAATCGTAGAGAAAAACCTGGTTCATTCTGCTTTCCCACCAGACACTAGGAGATTAATTCACCTTTCAGCAGGACAATAACACATGGCAGACTGAACTGGTTTTCCTCTACACTGGAGTTGCTTAAGAGGACAGTGAATGTTCCTGAGTGGCCGAGTTACAGTTTTGACTTATATCTGCATGAAAATCACTGACAAGACTTGAAAATGGCTGTCTAGCAACGATCAACAACCAATTTGACAAGAGCTTGAAGAATTCAGAAAATAATAAAATGGGTAAATGTTGTACAATCCAGGTGTGGAAAGCTCTTAGAGACTTACCCAGAAAGACTCACAGTTGTTATCGCTGCCAAAGGTGATTCTAACACGTATTGACTCAGGGGTGTGATTACTTATGTAAATTAGATATTTCTGTATTTCATTTAATACATTTGCAAACATTTTCTAAAAACATTTTTTCACTTTGTCATTATGGGGTATTGTGTATAGATGGATGAGAAAACCCCCAGATTTAATCAATTTTGAATTCAGGCTGTAACACAACAAAATGTGGAATAATTCAAGTGGTATGAATACTTTATGAAGGTATTCTAGTCGTACTTTATAAAAGGCCTTTTCAAAATCTGCTATGAAGACCAGGCCTGGTTTCCTTGCTGTTTTATAGTGTACTATTGTTTCATAGTGTTCTATTGTTTCATAGTGTTCTATTGTTTCATAGAGTTCTATTGTTTCATAGTGTACTATTGTTTCATAGTGTTCTATTGTTTCATAGTGTTCTATTGTTTCATAGTGTACTATTGTTTCATAGTGTACTATTGTTTCATAGTGTTCTATTGTTTCATAGTGTTCTAGTGTTTCATAGTGTACTATTGTTTCATAGTGTTCTATTGTTTCATAGTGTAGTATTGTTTCATAGTGTTCTATTGTTTCATAGTGTTCTATTGTTTCATAGTGTTTCATAGTGTACTATTGTTTCATAGTGTACTATTGTTTCATAGTGTTCTATTGTTTCATAGTGTTCTATTGTTTCATAGTGTACTATTGTTTCATAGTGTACTATTGTTTCATAGTGTTATATTGTTTCATAGTGTTCTATTGTTTCATAGTGTAGTATTGTTTCATAGTGTTCTATTGTTTCATAGTGTTATATTGTTTCATAGTGTACTATTGTTTCATAGTGTTCTATTGTTTTATAGTGTACTATTGTTTCATAGTGTTCTATTGTTTCATAGTGTTCTATTGTTTCATAGTGTTCTATTGTTCAGTGTTCTATTGTTTCATAGTGTTCTATTGTTTCATAGTGTACTATTGTTTCATAGTGTTCTATTGTTTCATAGTGTACTATTGTTTCATAGTGTTCTATTGTTTCATAGAGTTCTATTGTTTCATAGTGTTCTAGTGTTTCATAGTGTACTATTGTTTCATAGTGTTCTATTGTTTCATAGTGTAGTATTGTTTCATAGTGTTCTATTGTTTCATAGTGTTCTATTGTTTCATAGTGTTTCATAGTGTACTATTGTTTCATAGTGTACTATTGTTTCATAGTGTTCTATTGTTTCATAGTGTTATATTGTTTCATAGTGTACTATTGTTTCATAGTGTACTATTGTTTCATAGTGTTCTATTGTTTCATAGTGTTCTATTGTTTCATAGTGTACTATTGTTTCATAGTGTACTATTGTTTCATAGTGTTATATTGTTTCATAGTGTTCTAGCGTTTCATAGTGTAGTATTGTTTCATAGTGTACTATTGTTTCATAGTGTTCCATTGTTTCATAGTGTTCGCGTTCTATTGTTTCATAGTGTTCTATTGTTTCATAGTGTACTATTGTTTCATAGTGTTCTATTGTTTCATAGTGTAGTATTGTTTCATAGTGTTCTATTGTTTCATAGTGTTATATTGTTTCATAGTGTACTATTGTTTCATAGTGTTCTATTGTTTTATAGTGTACTATTGTTTCATAGTGTTCTATTGTTTCATAGTGTTCTATTGTTTCATAGTGTTCTATTGTTTCATAGTGTTCTATTGTTTCATAGTGTACTATTGTTTCATAGTGTTCTATTGTTTCATAGTGTACTATTGTTTCATAGTGTTCTATTGTTTCATAGTGTTCTATTGTTTCAGTGTTCTATTGTTTCATAGTGTTCTATTGTTTCATAGTGTACTATTGTTTCATAGTGTTCTATTGTTTCATAGTGTACTATTGTTTCATAGTGTTCTATTGTTTCATAGTGTTCTATTGTTCAGTGTTCTATTGTTTCATAGTGTTCTATTGTTTCATAGTGTTCTATTGTTTCATAGTGTACTATTGTTTCATAGTGTTCTATTGTTTCATAGTGTTCTATTGTTTCAGTGTACTATTGTTTCATAGTGTTCTATTGTTTCATAGTGTTCTATTGTTTCATAGTGTTCTATTGTTTCATAGTGTTCTATTGTTTTATAGTGTTCTATTGTTTCATAGTGTTCTATTGTTTCATAGTGTTCTATTGTTTCATAGTGTTCTATTGTTTCATAGTGTAATATTGTTTCATAGTGTTCTATTGTTTCCAGTACTTGTCGTATATTATCTCCAATGTATTGTCCATGTCTGTCTGATCAGGATGAAAAATATCCGACAACGCTTGTAGCACTCTATGCCATATGGCCTCAAACTGCACTGATATTTTTTTCTTCCATAGCCCACACCTTATCAATATTTAAATAATAATACATTTGATTCATCCACTGTCATAGTGATGGAGGATCATTTGATTTCCAGTTTTTGAGTAGACGTTTTTTTAAAAAATTATGACAAGAAAAGTATGGTCACCCCATTGGGTATCTCACCGTAACCCTCATATGCCATGTCTTGAAATATGCAGATAGACGGATTAAAAGTACATTTACTTCTGACAGCCAGCATTCTTACTCCGCCCATAACTTTGACTTTATATTTTATAGCGTTCCTAAAAGGCATGAATTATTGAGTCATTGTTAGTTTTACACGACTCTGCTGTTGTACTGTAGAATGTGAACTTTGCCTCTTGTATAATACATTCTATACATTATATAATGGGTACCTGGAGGAAAATGGGGGAGGGTCATGCTTTTTCAATTTCAATAGGGGGCGGGTTTAGTATTTAATAAATCTAGTCCAGGGGAGGGTCATGTAACGGCTCAGCCGCGAAGTGGTATGCCACATAGCTCACAGAACGGGACCGCCGAGCGCTGAAGCGCGTAAAAATCGTCTGTCCTCGATTGCAACACTCACTACCGAGTTCCAAACTGCCTCTGGAAGCAACGTGAGCACAATAACTGTTCGTCTGGAGCTTCATGAAATGGGTTTCCTTGGCCGAGCAGCCGCACACAAGCCTAAGATCACCATGCGCAATGCCAAGCGTCGGCTGGAGTGGTGTAAAGCTCGCCGCCATTGGACTCTGGAGCAGTGGAAACGCATTCTCTGGAGTGATGAGTCACGCTTCACCATCTGGCAGTCCGACGGACGAGTCTGGGTTTGGTGGATGCCAGGAGAACACTACCTGCCCGAATGCATAGTGCCAACTGTAAAGTTTGGAGGAGGAATAATGGTCTGGGGCTGTTTTTCATGGTTCGAGCTAGGCCCCTTAGTTCCAGTGAAGGGAAATCTTAACGCTACAGCATACAATGACATTCTAGATGATTCTGTGCTTCCAACTTTGTGGCAACAGTTTGGGGAAGGCCCTTTCCTGTTTCAACATAACAATGCCCCTGTGCACAAAGCGAGGTCCATACAGAAATGGTTTGTCGAGATCGGTGTGGTAGAACTTGACTGGCCTGCACAGAGTCCTGACCTCAACCCCATTGAACACCTTTGGGATGAATTGGAACGCCGACTGCGAGCCAGGCCTAATCGCCCAACATCAGTGCCCGACCTCACTAATGCTTGTGGCTGAATGGAAGCAAATCACTCCAGCAGTGTTCCAACATCTAGTGAAAAGCCTTGCCCGAAGAGTGGAGGCTGTTATAGCAGCAAAGGGTGGACCAACTCCATATTAATGCCTATGATTTTGGAATGAGCTGTTCGACGAGCAGGTGTCCACATACTTTTGGCCATGTGGTGTACATTGGAGAAAGACTGCCACTTAAATACTGTTAATGTTATTAACCTTCGAAGTGGAATGGTGTTTTTCAAAATCTTTACAAATTAATTTTAAACGAAAAGCTGAAATGTCTTGAGTCAATAAGTATTCGACCCCTTTGTTATGGCAAGCTTAAATAAGTTCAGGAGTAAAAATGTGTGAACGTGTGAGTATGTATGCTGAGCAAACATTTAACAGAGAACACACAAAAAAACCAGAAAGGAAAGTACTTCTTTGTACTTTGAGGATCTGTGCCTTTTTAGGGCTTTTAAGCTCCAACTCTCCTAACGTACCAAAAATCTGTGGATTATATCATTATAAATACATTGGAGAAAGACTGCCGCTTAAATACTGTGGTCAGTTTGTAATACCTTGTGAATTAAAGTATAGTGGCTGGTGGGGCTCTACTTGGGGAGAGTGGGTCCACGGAGAGACCGAAGTGAGATGAGTGGAGGCACCACACATACTTCAGGGAAGTGTCTGATGCCTTCCCAGCTCCCCCGTCCTGATCCCTCAGATAGAGCCCCTCTCCACTCTCACCAATAACCACCATTGGATCTTAGCTATAATGGCAAACAAGGAATAATAATGACTTGACCTCTCCTAATTTGGCCAGAACTCTTACTAATTTTACAGCAGGTTTGCAAGTCAAAAAAATACAGTGGTGTAAAGTACTTACGTAAAAATACTTTAAAGTACTACTTAAGTCGTTTTCTGGCGGTATCTGTACTTTACTTTCCTATTTATATTTTTGACTACTTTTACTTCACTACATTCCTAAAGAACATAATGTACTTTTTACTCCATACATTTGCCCTGACACCCAAAAGTAAACGTTACATTTCGAATGCTTAGCAGGACAGGAAAATTGACCAATTCACACACTTATCAAGAGAACATCCCTGGTCATCTCTACTGCCTCTGATCTGGTGGACTCACTAAACACAAACGCTTCGTTTGTAAATGATGTCTGAATGTTGGAGTGTGACCCTAGCTATCTGTACATCAATACAAAACAAGAACATCATGCCGTCTGGTTTGCTTACTATAAGGAATGTGAAATTATTTATACTTTTGATACTTAAGTACATTTAATACTGTTCAAAAAGATCTGCAAGGAAGGTGGATCCTTTTAAATATGCTATTGGACCATAAACAGATTTGTCTCATTAATCTATACGGTCCAAATAATGATGATCCATACTTCTTTGAAAATATATATAATAATCTATCGAGTTTACAGGCAATACGTCTCAATTATTATATGGTGGGCGATTATAAAACAGTTTTAAGTACCTCAATGAACCGTAAAAGAAATCACACTACAAACTATCACCCTCCTGCACTTAAGGAAATCACAAATATTATGGATATATTGGAACTAGTGGATATATGGAGGCTAGTGAGATATACAGTGTCTTCGGAAAGTATTCAGATCCTTGACTTTTTCCACATTTTGTTAGGTTACAGTCTTATTCTAAAATTGATTAAATAGTTTTTTCACCTCATCAATAAAAAATAAAAAACTGAAATATCACATTTACGTAAGTATTCAGACCATTTACTCAGTACTTGGTTAAACACCTTTGGCAGTGGTTACAGCATAGAGTATTCTAGGGTATGACGCTAAAAGCTTGGCACACCTGTATTTGGTGAGTTTCTCCCATTCTTCTCTGCAGATCCTCTCAAGCTCTGTCAGGTTGGATGGGGAGCGTCGCTGCACAGCTATTTTCAGGTCTCTCCAGAAATGTTCAATCGGGTTCAAGTCCGGGCTCTGGCTGGGCCACTCAAGGACATTCAGAGACATGGTCTGAGAGTCCTTTAGGTGCCTTTTGGCAAACTCCAAGTGGGCTGTCATGTGCCTTTTACTGAGGAGTGACTTCCATCTGACCACTCTACCATGAAGGCCTGATTGGTGGAGTGCTGCAGAGATGGTTGTCCTTCTGGAAGGTTCTCCCATCGCCACAGAGTAACTCTGGAGCTCTGTCAGAGTGACCATCGGGTTCTTGGTCACCTCCCTGACCAAGGCCCTTCTCCCCCGATTGCTCAGTTTGGCCGGGCGGTCAGCTCTAGGAAGAGTCTTGGTGGTTCCAAACTTCTTCCACTTAAGAATGATGGAGGCCACTGTGTTCTTGGGGACCTTCAATGCTGCAGAAATTTTTTGGTACCCTTGCCCAGAGCTGTGCCTCGATACAATCCTGTCTCGGAGCTCTACGTACAATTCCTTTGACCTGATGGCTTGGTTTTTGCTCTGACATGCACTGTCAACTGTGGGACTTATATAGACAGGTGTGTGCGCCTTTCCAAATCATGTCCAATCAATTGAATTTACCCCAGGTGGACTCCGATCAAGTTGTAGAAACATCTCAAGGATGATCAATGGAAATAGGATGCACCTGAGCTCAATTTCGAGTCTCATAGCAAATGGTCTGAATACTGAAACGTATGTTTCTTATTTTTTATAAATTTGCTATAATGTCTAAAAACCTGTTCAAGGGGTCTGCATACTTTCCGAAGGCACTGTACATGGCGGAGGCTCAATCAAGCTAGTCATCTTGACTACTTTCATTTTCACTGGCACCAAAAGTTAAGAGTGTTGATAGGGGACAGAATGTGTTTAGTGGAGATGGAAGAGACTGAAATGAAAAACATATGCTTAAAGCATTTTGCTTCCACTTTCAAAATATAATTTGGTGAATCATGGACGATTTGTAACAAGTTTCTGTAAATAATTTTTGGTAGCATTTTTATGTTGAACATTCATAAAGAATTGTGCATTTTCCCCCAATTTTCCATCCAGTTCACTTTATTTTGTAACATATTACACTTGATTGTTCTTGAATAAGTTCTTCCATTTCTTTTTGTATTTCCTCTAACGTATTCTGTGCCTCTATGGTACTGGTACTTCTTATTGCGATCCCATCTGTGCCTTAAACTCCATTTCCTTGGTTAATTTGACCGAAATTGTTTTAAGACATGTATAGCTTTGAAGAGAAAGTGTCCCATACAATAAGGAGATATGCAGTATCTATGTTATGCAGGAACAGTCAGTTACAGTTGAAGTCGGAAGTTTACATACACCTTAGCCAAATACATTTAAACAATTCCTCATATTTAATCCTAGTAAAAATTCCCTGTCTTAGGTCAGTTAGGATCACCACTTTATTTTAAGAATGTGAAATGTCTGAATAATAGTAGAGAGATTGATTTACTTCAGCTTTTATTTCTTTCATCACATTCCCAGTGGGTCAGAAGTTTACATACACTCAATTAGTATTTGGTAGCATTCCCTTTAAATTGTTTAACTTGGGTCAAACGTTTCGGGTAGCCTTCCACAAGCTTCCCACAATAAGTTGGGTGAATTTTGGCCAATTCCTCCTGACAGAGCTGGTGTAACTGAGTTAGGTTTGTAGGCCTCCTTGCTCGCACACGCTTTTTCAGTTCTGCCCACAAATGTTCTATAGGATTGAGGTCAGGGCTTTGTGATGGCCACTCCAATACCTTGACTTTGTTGTCCTTAAGCCATTTTGCCACAACTTTTGAAGTATACTTGGGGTCATTGTCCATTTGGAAGACCCATTTGCGACCAAGCTTTAACTTCCTGACTGATGTCTTGAGATGTTGCTTCAATATATCCACATAATTCTCCTTCCTCATGATGCCATCTATTTTGTGAAGTGCACCAGTCCCTCCTGCAGCAAAGCACCCCCACAGCATGATGCTGCCACCCCTGTGCTTCACGGTTGGGATGGTGTTCTTCGGCTTGCAAGCATTCCCCTTTTTCCTCCAAACATAACGATGGTCATTATGGCCAAACAGAACAGAGGACATTTCTCCAAAAAGTACGATCTTTGTCCCCATGTGTAGTTGCAAACCGTAGTCTGGCTTTTTTATGGCGGTTTTGGAGCAGTGGCTTCTTCCTTGCTGAGCAGCCTTTCAGGTTATGTCGATATAGGACTTGTTTGACTGTGGATATAGATTATTTTGTACCAGCATCTTCACAAGGTCCTTTGCTGTTGTTCTGGGATTGATTTTCACTTTTCGCACCAAAGTACGTTCATCTCTAGGAGACAGAACGCGTCAGGAAGCGGTATGACTATAGTTTGTTAACAAGACATTTGTGGAGTGGTTGAAAAACGAGTTTTAATGACTCCAACCTAAGTGTATGTAAACTTCCGACTTCAACTGTATATATTTTCATCCATTAGGCTTTGATTAAATTTCCAATGTCCTAGCCCACATGGAAATTCATTTCTATGGCTGTTGGCAACAGAAGATTTGTTGGGAAACTTTCCAAATGTCGACAAAACCAGATATGCTAGACAAGGTGGGATCTTTTTGTTTTGGTAAAATCAATTATGCGAAATGTCAGTGGAAACGCTTGTATGCGCAAATATTGATATAACTATCATACTGAAGTACATTTGGAGTCACGCGACGACATGTGTGGTCCTCCCACTACAACGCCTCAGGAAAGCATGCAGTTTATTAGGCTACAGATTAAATAAATGATGATGAACTTCACAGGGTGCTGAAAGTGCAAGGTGATGCGCCTTTCCAATACATATTGAGGGTCTTACTTATACTGGTGACATGATCATCGATGCTTGGTTGCAGTTTGACAAATAATCTTGCTCTTTTGTCCATAATAATCTCATCATGTAGACTAGTTTACCTGCACTGTATCTGCCAGCGGTTGGCTGGAGCGCACCTGCCAAGACCAGAGTAGGAACATCTGCTATTTAACGCAACAGTTTGTGACAAAACTATCCGTAGAGTTGAAAATGCGATGCAACATTAGATTTTTTATCGGTACATGAACATTTCAGCGAAAAGGTAGGCCTACATGTTGTGTGCACTACGTCATCACGCACTGATTTTAACCGCAAAAAGTGAATTTTGTGGAAACACCACTGGTGGGTAAATTCGCATTTGTTTCATGCGGATTCTATAATATTCGCATGAAAATCTGTCGCCAGTTGGATGGAAACATAGCTAGTTAGTGTTGCTGCATGACAGTATTTCCAGAACTTCCTTGAATCGGAAAACTAATCTTGCTTAAGCCTTTTTAGGCTATCTGAAAGAAACTACAACTACTTTTTTTTTTTTTTTTTTTACACAAGACCTTCAGAAAAGAACGTCTACATACATGACCGTATGACATCTTGAAACATCGCCTTCTGATACTTATCCCGGTGTTTGAGTTGGCGGATGACATGTCGTTTCCATGAGTCGGCCGTCTTCTGGGTGTTGATCTTCCGTTCGACTTTAGACGCCTCGCTACATTCCACTCCTAGCGCCGCCATGATATACTACTAGTCCTACAGCTAGTTAGTCTGTTACTAAACGTCATTGCCAAATAGTTTAGTCTACTGTATATCAGAGAAACATTACATTTTCAATTTCAATTAAATCTCTACCGAGGCTGCAAGGCTGTCAACATGGAAGTGACAGGCGGTCCAGCGAACAACAACTTTCCTAGCCAATCAGATGCAATTGACCATTATTTTCCTGAGTCCGACTGGACTCGTCATCGTCGTCATTGAAAACGTGTTAGGGCAGGACACGCCCGTGCTGAAGTACAATGCATATTAAAATCTGTGTGAATGTGAACACTGTCGAACTCCCCAGTATATATGCCGCGTTCACGTTCTAGTCGGAAATAGGAAACTCGGGCATTTCCGACCTGCTAACTGGTTGTAGTTATTCACATGCTGCGTTCCACCAGTTAGCAAGCCGGCAAATTCGAAGTTTCCTGGTTCCGATTAGCACGTCAACGCGGCACTAGGCTAACTCCAATTAAAATAATTTATACATATGGGTCAGCAGAAATTGCACGACTGAATCAAGACAATGAGCAATTGGCCTACTGTACTACATTTCAAAGGAGATCTCCCCCCCCCCAGACTTCCTCCAGCAGGTCCGGTGTTGGGTGGTTCTCTCTACTTCCTTCAAGGATGATCCCTGCTTCTTTAAGTTCTGGCTCAGCAGAAGTTCTCCACAGACCTCTTCCAGACCTTCAACTGTTCCTGGTTCCTGGTTCCCCCCCCGGGGTTCCAGGTTAAAGCTAGTATGGTTGTCGTATGGAGAACACGCAAAGCAATATGTAAAACACGTTTATTACAAATTCTTAGTAAAATAGACATTTCGTATGAACGCAACAGCAGAAGGGTAAAATATTACAAATATTTACATTGAAATTTAACAAATTTCACGACAAACCATGAAGTACACAGTGAAACACCACAGGGACTGTGCAAACACTGCAGGTGACGGTGACACTAGTATACCCATCTGATTCCATAATATGCTATTTTTGAGAAATAGGCCATAGCATAATACAGCCCTTAACACTAGTGTATGTTGGCTCTAACCTCAATAGGAATCAATCAGACACCGAGCTTAAAACAAAACTTTAATACTGAACTTAAAACTTGACTACTAGATAGAGAACTCCTCAGTATGAAATAGCAAACATACCGGTACACAAATACCTGGACAGGGTCCAAATAAAATGTTACACCGTAATTAATAAGAGTTAAAAAAAAAATGTAAACACTGATTTAAAGCGTGTCACTTTGGTTGTGGCTGAATGACTCCTCATTGGACTGCTTTGATGCTCAATAGATCATGTTTGAAATAAAGTGTCAATGGCTACAAGGCTAGATACAGAATGGGATATGGACCAGGGCTCATAGCCACAAAGCATCTCCAAAGGAGTGCTGATCGGGGATCTGCCCATGTAATCGTATTCAGAAAAAAACAACAAGATGCTTTGTGGATACGGGCCCTGGGGTAACTTCAAGCAGACCACCATTGAGAGCTAAATAACCCAAGAATGACAACGGCGATCACACGAAAACGGACAGACAAACGGCTATCACAAAGACAGACAAACGGCTATCACACAAAGAAGACAAAACAAGAGCTTAAATTAAGTAATAAGCAAAAGAAATAAAACATCCATAAAGATAAATAGGATCATAAGACAAAGCTAAAAATAAAGATTTTAAACAAGTTGGAGACTTTAAACTAGATGGTGAAGCATGTATTTACCACTGATTTATTTCAGTCAGTCTCTAATGCCGTGCTAAAACATTCACAAAAGGTATGGCTTAAAACAAATCTAAATAAACATTCTAATATACACAGACAGTCTTCCGGTCAGGTTTAAAGGTGCTGTTGATTAAAAAGGCCAGGATGCTATTGAAACAGCCTGGTGGAAAAGGGCCAGGATGCTATTGAAACAGCCTGGTGGAAAAGGGCCAGGATGCTATTGAAACAGCCTGGTGGAAAAGGGACAGGATGCTCTTGAAACAGCCTGGTGGAAAAGGGAAAGCATCCAATTGTTCTCATATGGTTGATATTTGCTTCCCGTAAGGACGTCTTGCTAGGGTCATGTCTAGAATATGTTAAAACTTGCATATTCGAGTTACATCAGGGATAATATTTGCATTTTAGCTAACCCTAATCCCTTTCCTAATCTTAACCTAATTCTAATTCGCTACGTTAGTTCTCCTAACCTGCAGCGGGGCATTCCCATCTAGGCAAACCCATCAGCTAGCTGCTGCCCATCGCTACGTTAGTTCTCCTAACCTGCAGCGGGGCATTCCCATCTAGGCAAACCCATCAGCTAGCTGCTGTCCATCTTCTTCTCAGCGATGCACAGCAGCATCTCAGAGTATTTCTCCAGTAGAGCGACGGTCCGGTCATCTCTCAGCTGGCGACCTGGAGAGTCCTCCGGGGGACAGGGGGCGCTGTGACCTGCTGCTGACCTCGGACCTGAAGGAACCAGAGAGTCCAGCTCCGTCTGCGCGACACAGAAGGCCTCTTTTAAAATGGCCGACATCTGGCCCTGCTGCTCTGGGCCGTCTGTAATGCAGCGGACCTGTGAGAGAACAGAGACAGAGAGACAACGTTGTATCGGTCTCGGTGGCGGTGTCCGTGCGCTCAGACGCCATAATGGGACAGATATAATGTTGCGATCCCTCTACATCTCTACGCGACAACGGAACGGGGAAAGAATGAGAAGTGAATTTAATCTGGTATTTTATGATTATCAGTGAAATTAACAAATGTATAAAATATCGATTACTATGCATTGCAAGACTATAAATGACCAACCACCCAGCATTGGAGTAGTTAGAAAGTTTATTCCCCTGCTTTTGAGAGGAGCTGGCTACTGTACCGGGAGACTAAAAGCATTTGCGCTAAGCTAACGACATGCTAACTTCAATAATCTCCAAACTGGACGCAGTGACAACTAGTATCCATGAGTTCTGACTCTCTGGCTAAGTAGATAAACCACTCAACTCTCTACATCAGCAGTATCCCTTTAAAGGATAAAGGCTTAGTTGAAACGTTTGACAGGCTGGTTGAAGTTGATAACACATGCATCTTTGAAAAGCTAGTGAATATTGTTTTCATTCGTTTGTAATCTGACCTTGTTGTAGAATGTGATGGCTCTTCTCATGGTGTGCCTCAACTCGTTGGCCACCTGGTGACACATCTGAAGGTTCAGCGTTTCCTCTAATGAGTCACCATGGAGACCAGAGTCACCATGGAGACCAGAGTCACCATGGAGAGGGAAAGAACAGGCAGAACCAGGACTGTCGCTAGCCTGCTGCTGCAGGGGCAGATGGGAGGGGCTCTCAGTGAGCTGGGCCTGAGGGAGGGTTGGGCTCAGACGGGGGGCCGGGGCCATGGCGGGGGTGGGGGCCGGGGCCATGGCGGGGGTGGGGTCCGGGGCCATGGCGGGGGTGGGGGCCGGGGCCATGGCGGGGGTGGGGGCCGGGGCCATGGCGGGGGTGGGGGCCGGGGCCATGGCGGGGGCCGGGGCCATGGCGGGGGCCGGTGCCAGGCTGCTGCGGGGCCCTGAGGATCCTCCCCGTGGCCCCAGGCTGTCCTCCATGTTACGGAGGTACCTCTTCGCCTCCTTCCCCAAAGAACGCATCTCAGTGGGGGTGACCAGGGCGTGGCGTGCCGGGCGAGTTGAGTCTCCGATCCCCCTCTGGGACTTGTGGGAGGCCAGAGGGAAGGGGAGGGTTAGGGTGGGGGGGTCAGAGGGCACAGCCAGGTCCAGGTGGAGAGCTGCTCTGGCTCTGTGGTTCCCTGCAGGAGAAGGAGGGACGGAGGGAGGCTGGCTGGCAGGAGCAGGAGGCTCCACTGAGGAAGTGGTGGTGGTGGTGTGGGATACAGGGGGCTGGGCAGAGGGTGGTAGATTATCCTTGCACTCCGGGTCTGTAATGTTCTGGAGGTCCTGGAGGGATGAGGCTCTCGCCTCCACGATCTTCCCTCCAGCAGGGTGCTCCTCAGTCGGGGAGATGTTCAGGCCCTCACCCTGGGACCTCTTGGCTCTGGAGCTGGTGGTGGTTCCCATGTAGCTCTGGCGAGGAGGCCGGGTCAGGGGCTCCTTGTCCAACCCGGGCTGGGAGGGTTTGAGGGTGGAGCTGAATGATGATGGTGGACCACTAGACTGAGACCTCAGGGTCTTATCTGTCACATCTGACGGGTTGGAACATAAAGACTACAGGTCAATGACACTGAGGGTTGGAACATAAAGACTACAGGTCAATGACACTGAGGGTTGGAACATAAAGACTACAGGTCAATAACACTGAGGGTTGGAACATAAAGACTACAGGTCAATAACACTGAGGGTTGGAACATAAAGACTACAGGTCAATAACACTAAGGGTTGTTTACGGCACTGTTTCTCAATCCTGGTCCAGGAGTGGACATCTTTGGGTTCCCAGGACCAGGATTGAGAAACGCTGGTATACTGTAGCATAAAGTACCACAGTGCATTCTAGAAGCCAGATTATCACCCCGTGTGGTCTATAATCAGACCAGGCTGCCATCACCAGAGGAACCCAGACGGTGGAACCCAGACGGTGGAACCCAGACGGTGGAACCCAGACGGTGGAACCCAGTGAGAGATGGAGACAAAAGATACAGAGAACAGAGTCTAGCTTCCCCATGACACAAGGTGAGTCACAGTAATCAATGCTGTGGTGGATCGACCACACACACACCTCCCAGAGTATCTCTCCAGTGTAGTACAGCTATGGTTTTGCGGCTGCGTAGGGGGGGGCGGGGTTGGGGAGTCTGCTGGACCGAAGAGGAGCGCCGCTTTAAAGATGCTGGATGACACTTCACACCCCTCACTGGATTGTTACAGCAACCGTCAACCAGCCACCAGACAGACAGACAGACCATCAATCAGCAAAACAGACAGACAGACAGACAGACCGACCATCAATCCGCAAAACAGACAGACAGACAGACAAGCCCACATCATTAAGCAGACCTCTTTAGCCCCGCTGGATGGCACTTCACCACTCTGACTGGATTATTTTAGCAACCAGCAGATCGAGAGATAACAGGTTCATACCACACTCACTACAGCCTACACCACACCAGGGTTTCTGTTAGCCGGTAGGTAAATGCTGGCTTTTGGCCGTTTAAAAAAATGAAAAGCCTATAAAATGATTGCCGCCAAATTGTCCTGAAGAAAAAGAAAATCCATTGTAAAATAATGGTGACTATCCCAGTTTCCAGTGTGCCATTCGAGAGGAGATTCGTTCTCCAAAACAGAGTAAAGACGTCCTCCCAAACGCTCCTTCTTGAGGACAAAGTAATGGGGCTGATGTGCATCAAGCGGCTCCAAGGAGTTGGGACAGTTTTGACTTCCCAACAGCAGCGGCTCACTTTGAGCAGGCCAAGGTCTGCCGCCGCCAACACAAGTAAATGATTGTGTTGGTCAGACCCGGTCCCAGCAGTTCTGCTGCCTCCCTAGGCAAGATCAACATATGCTGCCCCTGTGTCACGTATAGTATAACGATTTGGAATGGATTGATAGAGTAATGATGTGTATCATGAGCAATTGGTGCATTTCAGTTGAGCTTATACAGTAGCACTTGTAAACGAAACATTGTTGTCAACTTATTACATCGGATAGAGTTACAATGTTGTAATCATTAGACAGCCAACTGTCTATAGTAGGAAACAGTGTTGTTATCAATAAGCCACTTACATCACACGACACGAGTCACGACAGTTCAAATTACAATAACCATTACAGTTCTACTGGATGTTAATAAATGTTAAGAGAGATATCATTTGAGCTTTGGAAACGAGTGCTTTCATAAATGCATTGGCTCAGGCCTTATTTCACAGGCTGGTTAATTGAGAAAGAGCTTATGTTTTATGAATTTCCCTTATTTACATATCGAATTTGATTGTCCAACATCAATTTGATAATTTCTTCATTTTGTGGCTGCCTAGAGTGTCCCCCTTTCCCACTGCTGTGGTGCTGACTCACAGCGGAAATGGGGAGTGGGGGGGGCCGGCCAAGCCACAGCTTTTATCAAATTAACGTCAAAAGTTGATATTTTCTGCATTTTAGCCAACCCTAACCCTTTTCCTAACTTTAACCTAATTCTCCTAACCTGCTACATTAATTCTCCTAACCTGCTACGTTAATTCTCCTAACCTGCTACGTTAATTCTCCTAACCTGCTACGTTAATTCTCCTAACCTGCTACGAAAAGTCAAATCTGACGTTAATTTGACAAAAGCTGGATCCCTTCTAGCCTTGACCGGCCGGCCCTGGTGTTTCCTAGACAACCATGTTGTGTTATTTATTAGGGCTAATTCAGCCTAGGCTAAATTAAATTAGAAAGTCCTAGATTGTTTTTGAAAACAGCTGTGTTGTTATTTATTATTT
This sequence comes from Coregonus lavaretus, assembly GCF_964263955.1. Lineage (NCBI taxonomy): Eukaryota > Metazoa > Chordata > Actinopteri > Salmoniformes > Salmonidae > Coregonus > Coregonus lavaretus. The sequence continues at coordinate 394,590 of NW_028166048.1, forward strand.
AAATAACAAATAGCCTTTAGGCCAGGTCGTTCGCAAATTACATTATACGAATATTATATTTACATTTTTTTTTTTTTTTTTTTGGTAGTTATTTCTTTAAAATGATATTCATTTATGATTTATAGCAGGGGTGAAGAAGCAGCGGGCGACGTTTCGCTTTTCAATAAAACCCGTCATGTTGGTATGAGAACATCGTTCTACTTTATAAATTTTTTTTATAAAAAAATAATGATATGCCATTTAGCAGACGCTTTTATCCAAAGCGACTTAGTCATGTGTGCATAAATTTTTACGTATGGGTGGTCCCGGTGATCGAACCCACTACCCTGGCGTTACAAGCGCCGTGCTCTACCAATTGAGCTACAGAGGACCATAACTTCACAGGCTAATTTCTATTCTGTTAAGATTAAGTACAATAATTGGAATGTGATTTTGAGCACCTAATCCGTTAACATGTCCGGTAAAGTTCTAAAATGTCCAGTAAATTAAAATCTTACCACATCAGTCTACCTCTAGATTAGTACTCACCGGAGGTCTGGCTCTCCTCTTGAAGACATTCTGTAGCACTGCTCACAAGGAACTGCTTTGAGTTGGCCTGTAGATAGCAAAAACATCTTCAGTGATCCACATGTCTGACTTTCATGAAATCTTATGGAAGATTTACACCAAAATATGATTTACATGCATCTCAGGTTAGGATCTGGCCCCATATATCTTGGCCCCCGGTTTGTATCTTGTGTTCTGCGTGTTGGTGACGAACTAACCTCGCACAGCGGATATAAGCCTGGTAAATCAACCATTCAAAGCTGGCCTTAGTGGGAGTGACCATAGAATTATTTGGGGATGACATTACTGAGTAAAGTATTTGTCATTATTACATTTTAGCGAATCATTCGACTGTGAGGCGTGGCTCCAAATGGAGGCAGGACTTTGGTAGGAACTTGGTAAGCTAGCAAAAACATTCTCCCTAACCTCAAAAGGGAGAAGAACAAAATATTTCATACCTTCCAACTAGCAAAGGACATAGCTACAGTTATAATAATAATAATAATAATAATATGCCATTTAGCAGACGCTTTTATCCAAAGCGACTTACAGTCATGCGTGCATACATTTTTGTGTATTGGTGGTCCCGGGGATCGAACCCACTACCTTGGCGTTACAAGCGCCGTGCTCTACCAGCTGAGTCAGAAGTCAGAAGTCAGAAGTTTACATACGCCTTAGCCAAATACATTTAAACTCAGTTTTTCACAATTCCTTACATTTAATCCTAGTAAAGATTCCCTGTCTTAGGTCAATTAGGATCACCACTTTATTTTAAGAATGTGAAATGTCAGAATAATAATAATAATAATATAGTTTGTTAACAAGAAATTTGCGGAGTGTTTGAAAAACGAGTATTAATGACTCCAACCTAAGGTGGATGTAAACGTCCGACTTCAAATGTAGCTACTGAGTGGCTTCACGAGAAGAACAAAGACTACACCCCTAAAATCTGAGGTCGACGTGTGTCGCGCTTGTGGAGAAAACTATCCCAATAAGAGTTTAAAGCCAAGACGTCGGACCGATACGACAACCAAGAGGTCGGACCGATACGACAACCAAGAGGTCGGACCGATACGACAACCAAGAGGTCGGACCGATACGACAACCAAGAGGTCGGGCCGATACGACAACCAAGAGGTCGGGCCGATACGACAACCAAGAGGTCGGGCCGATACGACAACCAAGAGGTCGGGCCGATACGACAACCAAGAGGTCGGGCCGATACGACAACCAAGAGGTCGGGCCGATACGACAACCAAGAGGTCGGGCCGATACGACAACCAAGAGGTCGGACCGACACGACAACCAAGACGTCGGACCGATACGACAGGCACAAGACACGTGGGGGAAGGTGTTGTGGGAAATGATTGGTTGGTAGATTAAGCCGATTACAGGTCCAATGTAACAGTAGTTTTTTTTTTTATCTCAATGTCATAATTTCTGGGTAACAATTAAGTATCTTACTAAGATTGTTTTCAATTAAAATGGTCAAAAAGAAACAAAAATAGCTTCTTAGCAAATAGCAACTCCTGAAGCAAGAATTCTTCTAGGACTGTCTGGGAGTGGTCTGAGGAAAACTGAAAACAAGCTGTTATTAGCAGAGGTTTGGATCTCTTATTGGTCTATAAACTAATTAACCGCCTAGTGATGTCACCAGACAGGCCAAAACTCCATCCCACCAAAACAGGCAGAAATTTCAGGCGGTCTTTTCAAACAGTTCTTACACCAAAAGGCTATTTATCATAATTTTCACAATTTCACAGTATTATTCCAACGTCAGTGTGGAAATATATATATAAAACACAGGAAAATTACTTTTTGACCGCACTGGGCCTTTAAACCAATGAGTAATGACCCGGGAGAAATCTCCCGCCACTCTGTATCCTAACGAAGGCCAATATTAACGTCGCAATTCTACCAGACCTTCCGCACATTTGGCCGGAAGTGTCTGCGAACAAGATAAGTGAGGAACAGGCCAATACCTGAGTGGTGTTGAGGCTGGGGGCCGGGGTCGAGTCAGGAGAGGAGAGGCTGCTGGGCTCCTCAGTGATGCTGGGCGGGAGAGGAGCGGGTCGCAGGGCGGCACCAGGACCACTAACGTGCCACACAGACACGAAACGGGACAGGGTTAAAAACTAAACAACTACACACTGCATGATTGAATGAATACATCTATTGATGTTCCTGGACACATCATCCGCGATGTATGTGAATACTAACTACACACTGCATCAATACTAACTACACACTGCATCAATACTAACTACACACTGCATCAATACTAACTACACACTGCATCAATACTAACTACACACTGCATCAATACTAAACTACACACTGCATCAATACTAAACTACACACTACTAAACTACACACTGCATCAATACTAACTACACACTGCATCAATACTAAACTACACACTGCATCAATACTAACTACACACTGCATCAATACTAAACCACACACTGCATCAATACTAAACTACACACTGCATCAATACTAAACTACACACTGCATCAATACTAAACTACACACTGCATCAATACTAAACTACACACTGCATCAATACTAACTACACACTGCATCAATACTAACTACACACTGCATCAATACTAACTACACACTGCATCAATACTAACTACACACTGCATCAATACTAAACTACACACTGCATCAATACTAACTACACACTGCATCAATACTAAACTACACACTGCATCAATACTAAACTACACACTGCATCAATACTAAACTACACACTGCATCAATACTAACTACACACTGCATCAATACTAACTACACACTGCATCAATACTAACTACACACTGCATCAATACTAACTACACACTGCATCAATACTAACTACACACTGCATCAATACTAAACTACACACTGCATCAATACTAACTACACACTGCATCAATACTAAACTACACACTGCATCAATACTAACTACACACTGCATCAATACTAACTACACACTGCATCAATACTAACTACACACTGCATCAATACTAAACTACACACTGCATCAATACTAACTACACACTGCATCAATACTAACTACACACTGCATCAATACTAACTACACACTGCATCAATACTAAACTACACACTGCATCAATACTAACTACACACTGCATCAATACTAACTACACACTGCATCAATACTAACTACACACTGCATCAATACTAAACTACACACTGCATCAATACTATCTACACACTGCATCAATACTAACTACACACTGCATCAATACTAACTACACACTGCATCAATACTAACTACACACTGCATCAATACTAACTACACACTGCATCAATACTAAACTACACACTGCATCAATACTAACTACACACTGCATCAATACTAACTACACACTGCATCAATACTAAACTACACACTGCATCAATACTAACTACACACTGCATCAATACTAACTACACACTGCATCAATACTAACTACACACTGCATCAATACTAAACTACACACTGCATCAATACTAACTACACACTGCATCAATACTAACTACACACTGCATCAATACTAACTACACACTGCATCAATACTAACTACACACTGCATCAATACTAACTACACACTGCATCAATACTAACTACACACTGCATCAATACAAAACTACACACTGCATCAATACAAAACTACACACTGCATCAATACTAACTACACACTGCATCAATACTAACTACACACTGCATCAATACTAACTACACACTGCATCAATACTAACTACACACTGCATCAATACTAACTACACACTGCATCAATACTAAACTACACACTGCATCAATACTAACTACACACTGCATCAATACTAACTACACACTGCATCAATACTAACTACACACTGCATCAATACTAAACTACACACTGCATCAATACTAACTACACACTGCATCAATACTAACTACACACTGCATCAATACAAAACTACACACTGCATCAATACTAACTACACACTGCATCAATACTAACTACACACTGCATCAATACTAACTACACACTGCATCAATACAGGGGGCAGGTGTGACTGATATGGTGAGGTGTTATTGAGGTATGGTGTTACTGAGGTAAGGTAAGGTATGGTTAGGTGTTACTGAGGTGAGGTGAGGTAAGGTGTGACTGAGGTAATGGTGCTTTCAAGACAACTGGGAACTCTGGGGAAAAAAACTAACTCAAATCATGACGTCAGCGCTCTTCAGCTCGGAAAGTCTGAGCTCTAGAAAGATGCCAGAGTTTCCGACTTGGATTACAGTTCCCAGTTGTCTTGAACGCACTGACGTCGGAGATTCCCGAGTTCCCAGTTGTTTTGAACGCGGCATAAGGTAAGGTGAGGTGTTACTGACCGGAGGCGGCTCTGGAAACGAGACAGGAAGCGTGTCGAGATGCTGAACCTGGGGTTGAGGAAGAGGCTCTCTGTCTCTAAGGGTGGAGGCTGCAGACTGGATAGGTCGGTCTCAAACTTCTCTACAGGGGCAGAATAGATATCAGTTATAGCTAGCTACAAACTGTACTTACAATGGGCTCCCGAGTGGCGCAGCGTTCTAAGGCACTGCAGCTCAGTGCTTGAGGCGTCACTACAGACCCCCTGGTTCGATTCCAGGCTGTATCACAACCGGCCGTGATTGGGAGTCCCATAGGGCGACGCACAATTGGCCCAGCGTCGGCCCGGGTTTGGCCGGTGCAGGCCGTCATTGTAAATAATAATTTGTTCTTAACTGACTTGCCTAGTTAATAAAGGTTAAATAAAAATAAACAATACATCCAAACTGTTCTTTTTAAAATGGGTAACGAGACACTAGCCTAGACTCAACCACATCTGTCCATCTGGCTGGTCCATGGACTGGTTAGGGTTAGACCCAGACCAGTCTGGTCCATGGACTGGTTAGGGTTAGACCCAGACCAGTCTGGTCCATGGACTGGTTAGGGTTAGACCCAGACCAGTCTGGTCCATGGACTGGTTAGGGTTAGACCCAGACCAGTCTGGTCCATGGACTGGTTAGGGTTAGACCCAGACCAGTCTGGTCCGTGTACTGGTTAGGGTTAGACCCAGACCAGTCTGGTCCATGGACTGGTTAGGGTTAGACCCAGACCAGTCTGGTCCATGGACTGGTTAGGGTTAGACCCAGACCAGTCTGGTCCATGGACTGGTTAGGGTTAGACCCAGACCAGTCTGGTCCATGGACTGGTTAGGGTTAGACCCAGACCAGTCTGGTCCATGGACTGGTTAGGGTTAGACCCAGACCAGAGTATGTGAGCGGAGCTGGAGCGGAGCGTGTCCAATTTGACTGCAGCGCGGAGCGAGTTTCCCAAAGGCTGGCGCGTCGGCCTTCTCACCCGCTCCAATTTAGCTCAAGGTGACTTACAAAGATGAGGACCAAGAGCAAGAGGGAGGTAGGTGATGTAATGTCCACAACTAAAGAATCATTGTGGAATCTGAAAAGACACGTATCCCGAAAGCATGATTGTAATATAATATGCCATTTAGCAGACGCTTTTATCCAAAGCGACTTACAGTCATGTGTGCATACATTTTTACGTATGGGTGGTCCCGGGGATCGAACCCACTACCCTGGCGTCACAAGCGCCATGCTCTACCAATTGAGCTATGACTATGACATCCTGGCATTTAAATCATACTACTTCTTTTTTTTTTTTTCTGTGAGCGAGGAGCGGTTTTTAGCAGAGCTGTCGGAAAAAGGAGGTGGAGCGCTGGAGCAGTTGTGCACCGCTCTGTGAGAAAAGAGCTCAACTCCACTACCCTGACAAGAGGCTAGCGGCACACTACCACATTATCATCCGTACCCTCGTTGCTCAGGTGGTTGGCCATGGTGTCAAAGTGTTGTCTAAGGAGTGTCTGTGGATCTTCCTCTTCTTCCTCCACTCCAGAGCTACCTGTAGAACTCACCTGGCTCAGGGAGTCTGTATCTGCAGGGGGAGACAAGAGGAGAGGAGTCAGGGAGTCTGTATTGGCGAGGAGAGGAGTCAGGGAGTCTGTATCGGCGAGGAGAGGAGTCAGGGAGTCTGTATCGGCGAGGAGAGGAGAGGAGAGGTGTCAGGGAGTCTGTAACGGCGAGGAGAGGAGTCAGGGAGTCTGTATCGGCGAGGAGAGGAGTCAGGGAGTCTGTATCGGCAAGGAGAGGAGAGGTGTCAGGGAGTCTGTATCGGCGAGGAGAGGAGTCAGGGAGTCTGTATCGGCGAGGAGAGGAGTCAGGGAGTCTGTATCGGCGAGGAGAGGAGAGGAGTCAGGGAGTCTGTATCGGCGAGGAGAGGAGAGGTGTCAGGGAGTCTGTAACGGCGAGGAGAGGAGAGGTGTCAGGGAGTCTGTAACGGCGAGGAGAGGAGTCAGGGAGTCTGTATCGGCGAGGAGAGGAGTCAGGGAGTCTGTATCGGCGAGGAGAGGAGTCAGGGAGTCTGTATTGGCAAGGAGAGGAGTCAGGGAGTCTGTATTGGCAAGGAGAGGAGTCAGGGAGTCTGTATTGGCAAGGAGAGGAGTCAGGGAGTCTGTATTGGCAAGGAGAGGAGTCAGGGAGTCTGTATCGGCAAGGAGAGGAGTCAGGGAGTCTGTATTGGCAAGGAGAGGAGTCAGGGAGTCTGTATCGGCAAGGAGAGGAGTCAGGGAGTCTGTATTGGCAAGGAGAGGAGTCAGGGAGTCTGTATCGGCAAGGAGAGGAGTCAGGGAGTCTGTATCTGCAGGGGGAGGAGAGGAGTCAGGGAGTCTGTATCTGCAGGGGGAGGAGAGGAGTCAGGGAGTCTGTATCTGCAGGGGGAGGAGAGGAGTCAGGGAGTCTGTATCTGCAGGGGGAGGAGAGGAGTCAGGGAGTCTGTATCGGCGAGGAGAGGAGTCAGGGAGTCTGTATCGGCGAGGAGAGGAGTCAGGGAGTCTGTATCTGCAAGGAGAGGAGAGGAGTCAGGGAGTCTGTATCTGCGAGGAGAGGAGTTAGGGAGTCTGTATTGGCGAGGAGAGGAGTCAGGGAGTCTGTATTGGCGAGGAGAGGAGTCAGGGAGTCTGTATCGGCAAGGAGAGGAGTCAGGGAGTCTGTATCTGCAGGGGGAGGAGAGGAGTCAGGGAGTCTGTATCGGCGAGGAGAGGAGTCAGGGAGTCTGTATCGGCAAGGAGAGGAGTCAGGGAGTCTGTATCTGCAGGGGGAGGAGAGGAGTCAGGGAGTCTGTATCGGCGAGGAGAGGAGTCAGGGAGTCTGTATCGGCGAGGAGAGGAGTCAGGGAGTCTGTATCTGCAAGGAGAGGAGAGGAGTCAGGGAGTCTGTATCGGCAAGGAGAGGAGTCAGGGAGTCTGTATCGGCAAGGAGAGGAGTCAGGGAGTCTGTATCTGCAGGGGGAGGAGAGGAGTCAGGGAGTCTGTATCGGCGAGGAGAGGAGTCAGGGAGTCTGTATCGGCGAGGAGAGGAGTCAGGGAGTCTGTATCTGCAAGGAGAGGAGAGGAGTCAGGGAGTCTGTATCTGCGAGGAGAGGAGTTAGGGAGTCTGTATTGGCGAGGAGAGGAGTCAGGGAGTCTGTATTGGCGAGGAGAGGAGTCTGTATCGGCAAGGAGAGGAGTCAGGGAGTCTGTATCGGCAAGGAGAGGAGTCAGGGAGTCTGTATCGGCGAGGAGAGGAGTCAGGGAGTCTGTATCGGCAAGGAGAGGAGTCAGGGAGTCTGTATCGGCAAGGAGAGGAGTCAGGGAGTCTGTATCTGCAGGGGGAGGAGAGGAGTCAGGGAGTCTGTATCTGCAGGGGGAGGAGAGGAGTCAGGGAGTCTGTATCGGCAAGGAGAGGAGAGGAGTCAGGATCAACAACAACACTATTTGACATAGATTTCGGACACAGCCTATCTTGCCTACTACTTACTAAAACTGTGTACTAATCATACTGCATACTATTTTAGAACGTACTATTTAGTCAAATCGAATGCAGTAAGCAACAAATATCAACATACTAGGCTCCTCCTACTGAGAATATCATCATACTAGGCTCCTCCTACTGAGAATATCAACATACTAGGCTCCTCCTACTGAGAATACGTCATCTAATGCACAATACCATTGATTCCCGCCATTCGTTCATTTTGGTACAGCATGTCACCATATCTGATTATCATCTGTTGTCAAACTCAGGTGGGACATGTGACATGAAAAACAAATCTCTTCCTCAATAGTGTAAAGCAAATTCTACTAGATGAAAAGCCAAAATAATTATGAAATCCTGGCATTTAAAATCACACTACTTTTTTTTTTTTTTTTCTTTAATCACATCCAATAAAATGTTCTATTTTCGCATCCCCCAAAAAACTATTTAGAACACATTTAAACTATTTACATTTATTTTTACACACAAACATTATTGGAGACGGCCATGGTGATGGAAGGGCCCTGGACTCAGTCTATAGTAGTATTATAGTAGTAGAATTATAGTAACAGAGTAGTAGTAGTAATACTAGTATTATAGTAGTAGAGTACATGATAGTAGAGTAGTAGTAGTAATACTAGTTTTACCATCCTATGGCTAGAGTAGTAGAGTAGTATTAGTATTGTAGTAGAATAATAGTAGTATTATAGTAGTAATATTATAGAGTAGTAGTACAGTAGTATTAGTATTATAGTAGCATATACTAGTTTTACCATCCTATGGCTAGAGTAGTCGAGTAGTAGTAGTAGTAGTATTAGCAGCAGTATTAGTATTAAAGTAGTAATATTAGCAGCATTAGTAGTATTATAGTAGTAATATTATAGAGTAGTAGTAGTATTATAGTCGTGTAGTGGTAGTAATAGTATTATAGTAGTGTAGACTAGTCTTACCATCCTATGGCTACAGTAGTAGTATTGTAGTAGTATTGTAGTAGTATTAGTATTATAGTAGTAGTTGCGTATACTAGACCTACCATCCTGGGGTTGGTCCTGGCTCTCTGCAGAACCAACACAACAGGCGCTGTCTGGACTCAGCTCCTCCTCTCCTCCCCAGCCCTGCTGCTGCTGGTGCTGCTGGCCAAACTCACTGCACACACACACAGAGAGGAGACCCACACACACACACACACACACACACACACACACACACACACAGAGGAGATCCACACACACACACACACACACACACACACACACACACCAGGCATGCGTGCAAACATGTTTTAAAGGTATCGGTGTTGAAGCCACTATCCTGGCGTTGCAAGCACCATGCTCTACCAAGTGAGCTACAGAGGACCACCAGATATATACACAGCAGCATCATCACACAGCATCATCACACAACCTATAACAACCTCATACACACATCATCCCTACATAAACACAACCTCATACACACAGCATCACTACATAAACACAACCTCATACCCACAGCATCCCTACATAAACACAACCTCATACACACAGCATCCCTACATAAACACAACCTCATACCCACAGCATCCCTACATAAACACAACCTCATACACACAGCATCCCTACATAAACACAACCTCATACACACAGCATCCCTACATAAACACAACCTCATACACACAGCATCCCTACATAAACACAACCTCATACACACAGCATCCCTACATAAACACAACCTCATACACACAGCATCCCTACATAAACACAACCTCATACACACAGCATCCCTACATAAACACAACCTCATACACACAGCATCCCTACATAAACACAACCTCATACACACAGCATCCCTACATAAACACAACCTCATACACACAGCATCCCTACATAAACACAACATCCCTACATAAACACAACCACATACACACAGCATCATCACACAACCTATAACAACCTCATACACACAGCATCATCACACAACCTATAACAACCTCATACACACAGCATCATCACACAACCTATAACAACCTCATACACACAGCATCATCACACAACCTATAACAACCTCATACACACAGCATCCCTACATAAACACAACCTCATACACACAGCATCCCTACATAAACACAACCTCATACACACAGCATCCCTACATAAACACAACCTCATACACACAGCATCCCTACATAAACACAACCTCATACACACAGCATCCCTACATAAACACAACCTCATACACACAGCATCCCTACATAAACACAACCTCATACACACAGCATCCCTACATAAACACAACCTCATACACACAGCATCCCTACATAAACACAACCTCATACCCACAGCATCCCTACATAAACACAACCTCATACACACAGCATCCCTACATAAACACAACCTCATACACACAGCATCCCTACATAAACACAACCTCATACACACAGCATCCCTACATAAACACAACCACATACACACAGCATCCCTACATAAACACAACCACATACACACAGCATCATCACACAACCTATAACAACCTCATACACACAGCATCATCACACAACCTATAACAACCTCATACACACAGCATCCCTACATAAACACAACCTCATACACACAGCATCCCTACATAAACACAACCTCATACACACAGCATCCCTACATAAACACAACCTCATACCCACAGCATCCCTACATAAACACAACCTCATACACACAGCATCCCTACATCAAACTCATTTTGAGAGAACAGTAAATAGATTTCCAAGCAGACCGATCCACTCTCGCTCACCCCTCTCTTCCTCCAGTGGACAGCGTGGTGCTGTTGGCAGGGTAGAGGATGTAGCTACTCCTCTCTGGAGAGCTGAGGCCTGGACCAAACATGTCGTCACTGTCCGGTAGGGCCAGGAACCCAGGCCTCTGAAGAGACCCAGAACCCTAAACAACAACAACAACAACAACAAATATGTAAATGTAATGTTTGTCTGGACTGATTGGCAACAATATAGAACCATCGACATACCACTTCTGAGATAAAAAAAAAAGATTTGTGCGTAAAGTATCTCTTTAAACAGACCTGGTCTTCGTCGTCCTCCACCACCTCTTCCTCCTCCTCCATCACCACCTCTTCCTCCTCCTCCATCACCACCTCTTCCTCCTCCTCCATCACCACCTCTTCCTCCTCCTCCATCACCACCTCTTCCTCCTCCTCCTCTCCCAGCAGGCTGTCCAGGCTCTGAGGGTGGAAGTATGGATCTTCCTCCTCCTCCTCCTCCTCTCCTGGTCCCTCTGCTCTCCGGGGGGTGGGGGAGAGAGGGCGCTGCAGGCTGTGTGTCTCCAGGACAGCGCGGATGGCCAGGGGGTTGAGCTGCTCTGCCCAGCGCCCGCGCGGCTGGAGGGGGGCTGGCTGGAGCTCGGCGGTGCCTGCTGCAGGACCCTGACATAACAGAGAGACCATCTCAAATGACAAAAGGCTCTGTTAAAGTGCACTACATAGGGGATAGGGTTCCAATTGCAACATAGCCATAGAGGCAACATCTAACCATTAGAGTGAGGGAACCACCACAAGACTGAGTCACATCACTTAACATACAGCTACAGTCCTTCAGAAAGTATTCATACCTAGTGGGGTTGAAAAGTAATAAAGGGGAGTATATATATAAAAAAACAAAAAATTAAAATAAAAAAAACATGGGGGATTGGAAGTGATGCAGACAATTACATTGATAGAAGATACAATCTATCTGCAATATTAAGCTGATCCATCCCCCCAAAATAATTATAAAAAAATAATAAATAAATAAAATAAATAACATTAAAAATAAAACATTAAAAATAAAAAGTATTCATACCTCTCTACTGAACATACAGCTAGTGCCATTAGAACGTATTCATACCCCTCTACTTAACATACAGATACAGTACTTCAGAATGTATTCATACCCCTCTACTGAACATACAGCTAGTGCCATTAGAATGTATTCATACCCCTCTACTGAACATACAGCTAGTGCCATTAGAATGTATTCATACCTCTACTGAACATACAGCTAGTGCCATTAGAATGTATTCATACCTCTCTACTGAACATACAGCTAGTGCCATTAGAATGTATTCATACCCCTCTACTGAACATACAGCTAGTGCCATTAGAATGTATTCATACCCCTCTACTTAACATACAGATACAGTACTTCAGAATGTATTCATACCCCTCTACTTATTCCACATTGTGTTACAGCCTGAATTCTAAATGGATTAAATATATTTTTTTCACCTCACCCATCTACACACAATACTCCATAATGAAAAAGTTAAAATATGTTTTTACAAATTCTGGCACATTTATTGAAAATTAAATACAGGAATCTAAGTTGCATAGGTATTCAAACCCCTGAGTCAATACATGTTTTTATTTTTTATTATTTTTATTTTACCTTTATTTAACTAGGCAAGTCAGTTAAGAACAAATTCTTATTTACAATGACGGCCTACACCGGCTAAACCCGGGTCGACGCTGGGCCAATTGTGCGCCGCCCAATCACGGCCGGATTGTGATACAGCCTGGAATTTAACCAGGGTCTGTAGTGACGTTTCCCAGTTTTGAATGTTCTAAATCATATAGTGTAAGAACACTTTTAAAGCCTCAAAGGATAAGATGATCCAACTTTCAAAAGGACTCCTTTTCGGCTAGCCACAGCAGTCAACTAGCTAGCCGGCTGTTTAGCTTTCTAACACGTTCACTCATTTCTTTCTAAACGATTAACAAGCTAGTTAGCTAACGTACCACATGTTCTTGTCAAACTGTCAACAGAGTAGCTAGCAAGCAACAAGATGTGCTGAATAAGTCTAAAACCCACGAGGGAAAATAAAATCAGATTTGACCGTTCAGACAAGTCACATGGCCAGAAATCAGATTTATATCTGACTTCAAACCACCTACAAAGGTGGTTTGAAATGCGGCTTGAAATATCCGATTCCATGTGCGTTTTGGCTGTTCAGACTGCAGGAAAAAGAAAAAAGATTATATATGGAAATAAATAGGATTTGAGACAGTTCAAACTGCCAATGTGAACACGACTTAACAGCATTGCACACCTTGATTGTACATTATTTGCCCATTATTCTTTTCAAAATTCTTCAAGCTCTGTCAAATTTGTTTTTGATCGTTGCTAGACAACCATTTTCAAGTTTTGCCATAGATCTTCATGCAGCTTTATACAGTAAAGCCAGGCCCAACCAATCAGAATGAGTTTTTCCCCACAAAGCCGGATGTAGAGGTCCTGGGCTGGTGTGGTTACACATGGTCTGCGGATGTGAGGCCGGTAGGACGTACTGCCAAATTCTCTAAAACGACGTTGGAGGCGGCTTATGGTAGAGAAATTACCATTCAATTCTCTGGCAACAGCTCTGGTGAACATTCCTGCAGTCAGCATGCCAATTGCATGCTCCCTCAAAACTTGAGACACCTGTGGCATTGTGTTGTGTGACAAAACTGCACATTTTAGAGTGGCCTTTTATTGTTCCCAGCACAAGGTGCACCTGTGTAGTGACCATGCTGTTTAATCAGCTTCTTGATATGCCACACCTGTCAGTTTTATGGATTATATTGGCAAAGGATAAATGCTCACTAACAGGGATGTAAACAAATTTGTGCACAATTTTAGAGAAAAAAGCTTTTTTGCGTATGGAACATTTCTGGCATTTTTTATTTCAGCTGATGAAACATGGGCCCAACACTTTACATGTTGCGTTTATATTTTTGTTCAGTGTAAGTCAAAACTAACTCGGCCACTCAGGAACATTCACTCTCTTCTTGGTAAGCAACTCCAGTGTAGATTTGGCCGTGTGTTTTAGATTATTGTCCTGCTGAAAGCTGAATTCATCTCCCAGTGTCTGTTGGAAAGCAGACTGACCCAGGTTTTCCTCTAGGATTTTTCCTGTGTTTAGCTCCAGTCTGTTTCTTTTTTATCCCGAAAAACTCCACAGTCCTTAACGATTACAAGCATACCCATAACATGATGCAGCCACCACTATGCTTAAAAATATTGAAAGTGGTACTCAATGTGTTGTATTGGATTTGCCCCAAACATAACACTTTGTATTCAGGACATAAAGTGAACTGCTTTGCCACATTTTTTGCAGTTTTACTTCAGTTTATTTAGTAAAGGCTTTACTCTGTCAATTAGGCTAGTATTGTGGAGTAACTACAATGTTGTTGATCCATCCTCAGTTTTCTCCTATCATTAAACTCTGTAACTGTTTTAAAGTCACCATTGGCCTCATGGTGAAATCCCTAAGTGGTTTCCTTCCTCTCCGGCAACTGAGTTAAGAAGGACGCCTGTATCTTTGTAGTGGCTGGGTATATTGAGACACCATCCAAAGTGTAATTAATAACATCATCATGCCCAAAGGGATATTCAATGTCTGCTTTTTTTATTTTTTACCCATCTACCAATAGGTGCCCTTCTTTCGAGGCATTGGAAAACCTCCCTGGTCTTTGTGGTTGAAATTCACTGCTCGACGGAGGAACCTTACAGATAATTGTATGTGTGGGGTACAAAGATGAGGTAGTCATTCAAAAATCATGTTAAACACTATTATTGCACACAGAGTGAGTCCATGTAACTTATTATGTGACTTGTTAAGCACATTTTTCCTCCTGAACGTATTTAGTCTAGCCACAACAAAGGGGATGAATACTTATTGACTCAAGACATTTAAGCTTTTCATTTTTTCAAAATGTGTACACATTTTGAAAAATAGAATTCCACTTTGACATTACGGGGTATTGTGTGTAGGCCAGTGACTTTCTTGTTGATGAAATGTAATACATTTTAAATTCAGGCTGTAACAACAAAATGTGGAAAAAGATCAAGGGGTGTGAATACTTTCTGAAGGCACTAGCTGGGGAAGCTGATGCTCAATTCTATAAAACTGTTTATATTCTATGTCTTAATCTTATCCAGACTAGTATTAAGACAATTCCCAGGAGACATTGGTCTATCAGGGCTATTCAATTCCGGACATGGAGGGCCAAAACATTTCTGGTTTTTGTTTCTACTGGTAGTTAATTGAAGGAGAGGATGAAGACCAGAAGTGTCTGGGCCCTGCAGGACCGGAGTTGGGCAGCCCTGATATAGACTATACGGTCCCGTCAGACTCACCAGTTTCCTGGCCCACATGGGCAGTTTGCCGTTGGTCTGTAGAACCATGGGGTCTAGAGCAAGAACGTCTGAGGGAGAGACTGTTAGAACATTGATTAAGCCAAAGTCTGGAGGAGAGACTGTTAAAACATTGATTAAGCCAAAGTCAAGTTTCCCCATCTCTGAGCTTGTGGCATGGAGAGTCATTGTTAATCGCAAATTGAATTTCTGAATTCATTCACATTCCTGATTCAATTCCACACTCTTATGTAATCTCTGTAAGTTAATATGAGTGGTCTTACCATGAGTGATGTCACATCTAGCTGGAGTCCTGGGATCATCTTCCTCTTCCTCTTCTGTCTGGGGGGGGCAGCCGAACGGCACAGTGATGAAGGTCTCTCTCCTGGACACACAGAAACAGACACTTCACACACACACACCTCACTCACCCACCCACAGACACCTCACACACCCACCCACAGACACCTCACACCCACAGACACCTCACACCCACCCACAGACACCTCACACCCACCCACAGACACCTCACACCCACCCACAGACACCTCACACCCACCCACAGACACCTCACACCCACCCACAGACAGGCTGTCTGTCACCAGATAACTTCTATAGAGCAGTGCCTTTACTAGAACTGAGAATGACCGATTCAAAATCAGGCAAGGTTATAAAATGGAACAAATTAGCATTAGTTCTCAGCTCTAGTCTAAAGTAATAGCTGTGGTAGAGGGGATGAACTGGAGAGACTGAGGGGCTGTCGAAGTACAGGTTTTTCTGACCATGTGAAATGGTCCTGGTCCTGGTGCGCCTGGCACCTACTACCATACCCCGCTCAAAAGGGACAAATGTTGTCTTGCCCAGTCACCCTCTAAATGGCACACATACACAATCCATTTCTCAATTGTTGTCTCAAGGCTTAAAAATCCTTTGTGCGTCAATATAACATAATCAAAATCCGTCAGTTTAAGCTAGTGATATCAGTTTCTTTGCGTCTCAATCCAGATGCGGAAGGCCGACATAGGTAGTGGAAGGTGGCCGAGCTACAGCGGTGTTCGTCAGACCATGGAGACATCCTGAAAATCAGTCTTCTCACGAAAACGTCTGTAGCGTCCGAATGGTTTGGCCTAAAAACTATTAAGACCACTCTATGGAAAGGGGAGACTCTCACGAACACAATGTTGGTTACTGACCGGTTTTCTGAACCACGCCCCTATTTTTTTGTTTTTTAAGGTATCTGTGACCAACAGATGCATATCTGTATTCCCAGACAAAAAAATATAAAAACGCAACATGCAACAATTTCAAAGATTTTACTGAGTTATGGATTTCACGACTGGGAATAGAGATATGCATCCGTTGGTCACAGATACCTTTTTAAAAAAGTAGGGGCGTGGATCAGAAAACCAGTCAGTATCTGGTGTGACCACCATTTGACTCATGCAGTGTGACACATCTCCTTCGCATAGAGTTGATCAGGCTGTTGATTGTGGCCTGTGGAATGTTGTCCCACTCCTCTTCAATGGCTGTGCGAAGTTGCTGGATATTGGCAGGAACTGGAACACTCAGTCAATACACGTCCATCCAGAGCATCCCAAACATGCCCACTAGGTGACGTCTGGTGAGTATGCAGGCCTTAGAAGAACTGGGATAGCTTCCAGGAATTGTGTACAGATCCTTGTGACATGGGGCCGGGCATTATCATGCTGAAACGAGGTGATGGCGGCGGATGAATGGCACAACAATGGGCCTCAGGATCTCGTAACGGTATCTCTGTGTATTCAAACTGCCATCGATAAAATGCAATTGTGTTCGTTGTCCGTAGCTTATGCCTGCCCATACCATAACCCCACCATGGGGCACTCTGTTCACAACGTTGACATCAGCAAACCACTCGCCCACACAACGCCATACACATGGTCTGCGGTTGTGAGGCCGGTTGGACGTACTGCCAAATTCTCTAAAACGAAGTTGGAGGTGGCTTATGGTAAAGAAATGAACATTCAATTATCTGGTAACAGCTCTGGTGGACATTCCTGCAGTCAGCATGCCAATTACACGCTCCCTCAAAACTTGAGACATCTGTGGCATTGTGTTGTATGACAAAACTGCACATTTTAGAGTGGCCTTTTATTGTCCCCAGCACAAGGTGCACCTGTATATTGATCATGCTGTTTAATCAGCTTCTTGATATGCCACACCTGTCAGGTGGATGAATTATCTTGGCAAAGGTGAAATGTGTACTAAAGGGGATGTAAACAAATGTGCAGATTTGAGAGAAATAAGCTTTTTGTGCGTAGGGAACATTTCTGGGATCTTTTATTTCAGCTCATGAATCATGGGAACCAACACTGTACATGTTGCGTTTATATTTTTGTTCAGTGTAGATACCTGATAACATGCTCCTTTGTCGGGGCTCTGGCAGTAGTCTTTACTCCAGCTGTCTGTTTCCTCTCAGCCAGCCTCTTCCTCATAGAGTTAGTCATCTGGGAGTCCAGCCTCCACAGGAACACACAGCTAGAGACAGACAAACACAGAACACAACTGAAACTAACTGTATCCGGAAACAGCCTCAGAAGGATATGGTAGGGCAGTGTTTACTCTGTCATTGTAAAAAAGGAAGGTCACCTGTTGCCCACTGCCTAAAATAGTTTGGCTAAGGAGCATGTTTACCTGTCTCCAGATACGGTGATGAGGTGTCTGCAGTCCTGGCTGAACCTCATCCCAGTTACAATCTCTACGGAGAAGAGGAGGAGTCAGAGGGTCAGAGGGCACCAGAGACGGGAGGAGGAAGAGGAGGAGTCAGAGGGTCAGAGGGCACCAGAGACGGGAGGAGGAAGAGGAGGAGTCAGAGGGTCAGAGGGCACCAGAGACGGGAGGAGGAAGAAGAGGAGTCAGAGGGTCAGAGGGCACCAGAGACGGGAGGAGGAAGAGGGTCAGAGGGCACCAGAGACGGGAGGAGGAAGAGGAGGAGTCAGAGGGCACCAGAGACGGGAGGAGGAAGAGGAGGAGTCAGAGGGCACCAGAGACGGGAGGAGGAAAAGGAGGAGTCAGAGGGTACCAGAGACGGGAGGAGGAAGAGGAGGAGTCAGAGGGTCAGAGGGCACCAGAGACGGGAGGAGGAAGAGGAGGAAAGAGGTGAGGAAGAGTAGAGCTACCTGAGTGACCGAACAAGGTGGCCACACACTCTCCTGACTCATAGTCAAAGATACAGATGCTCTTATCAGAGCAGCTTGTTGCTAGGTAGATCCCAGCGGGGTCCATCTGAACCTAGTTGCACAAAATGACAACAAACCATGGAATAAGAAACGTTGACATACAGTAGAAAGCTAATATGACATTAGATAGGTTTGTCCCATTAGTTAAATAGCGATGTCTCCGCTCACCTTCAACAGTGTTCCGTCGTCACTTGTAGAACCTTTGAAACACTTCTTCATCTTGCCACTCTTCACGTTGTACACTCTACACAGGGGTCAAGGTTAGGAACACTCTACACAGGGGTCAAGGTTAGGAACACTCTACACAGGGGTCAAGGTTAGGAACACTCTACACAGGGGTCAAGGTTAGGAACACTCTACACAGGGGTCAAGGTTAGGAACACACTACACAGGGGTCAAGGTTAGGAACACTCTACACAGGGGTCAAGGTTAGGAACACTACACAGGGGTCAAGGTTAGGAACACACTACACAGGGGTCAAGGTTAGGAACACTACACAGGGGTCAAGGTTAGGAACACTACACAGGGGTCAAGGTTAGGAACACTACACAGGGGTCAAGGTTAGGAACACTACACAGGGGTCAAGGTTAGGAACACTACACAGGGGTCAAGGTTAGGAACACTACACAAGGGAGGCCATGAAGGCTAGATTCAGCCATGGGCTGATTATTTTCTTAAGGGGGCCGGAACATAATTACAAATAATGTGTTGACTAAATTGACCGCAAGAAGCCCAAACGGATATAACATTTCACTAAAACAATGACTTTAAACCTTGCTTACATTTGTATACGATCACATACAGAGTACAAAACACATGTACAAAACATTAAGAACACCTGCTCTTTCCATGACATAGACTGACCAGGTGAAAGCTATGATCCCTTATTGATTGTCACTTGTGAAATCCACTTCAAATCAATGTAGATGTTCGAGAGGAGACATAGTTAAAGGATTTTAGTGCTTTGAGACATTTCAGAAATAGATTGTGTATGTGTGCAAATCAGAGGGTGAATGGGCAAGACAAAATATTTAAGTGCCTTTGAACGGGGTATGGTAGTAGGTGCCAGGCGCACCGGTTTGTGTCAAGAACTGCAACGCTGTTGGGTTTCACACGCTCAACAGTTTCCCGTGTGTATCAAAAATGGTCCACCATCCAAAGGACATCCAGCCAACTTGACACAACATGGGCCAGCATCCCTGTGGAGCGCTTTCGACACCTTGTAGAGTCTATGCCCTGACGAATTGAGGCGGTTCTGAGGGCAAAACGGGGGGTAGCAACTCAATGTTAGGAAGGTGTTCCAAAACTAAAATCACTTGGAGCTGATTTTCTGGTGTTTTTATTTCAGTCTTTTACAGTGCATTCTGAAAGTATTCAGATCCTTGACTTTTTCCATTTTGTTACATTACAGTCTTATTCTAAAATTGATTAAATTGTTTTTTTCCCCTCATCAATCTACACGCAAAACCCCATAATGACAAAGCAAAAACAGGTTTAGACATTTTTTGCTAATTTATTAAAAAATACAAACATAACATTTACATAAGTATTCAGACCCTTTACTCAGTACTTTGTTGAAGCACCTTTGGCAGCGATTACAGCCTCGAGTATTCTTGGGTATGACGCTACAATATTGGCACACCTGTATTTGGGGAGTTTCTCCCATTCTTCTCTGCAGATACTCTCAAGCTCTGTCAGGTTGGATGGGGAGCGTCTCTGCACAGCTATTTTCAGGTCTCTCCAGAGATGTTAGATCGGATTCAAGTCTTGTCCCGAAGCCACTTCTGCGTTGTCTTGACTGTGTGCTTAGGGTAGTTGTCCTGTTGGAAGGTGAACCTTCGCCCCAGTCTGAGGTCCTGAGCGCTCTGGAGCAGGTTTTCATCAAGGATCTCTGTACTTTGCTCCGTTCATCTTTCCCTCGATTTTGACTAGTCTCCCAGTCCCTGCCGCTGAAAAACATCCCCACAGCATGATGCTGCAACCACCATGCTTCACCGTAGGGATGGTGCCAGGTTTCCTCCAGACGTGACGCTTGGCATTCAGGCCAAAGAGCTCAATCTTGGTTTCATTAGACCAGAGAATCTTGTTTCTCATGGTCTGAGAGTCCTTTAGGTTCCTTTTGGCAAACTCCAAGCGGGCTGTCATGTGCCTTTTACTGAGGAGTGGCTTCTGTCTGGCCACTCTAGCATAAAGGCCTGATTGGTGGATTGCTGCAGAGATGGTTGTCCTTCTGGAAGGTTCTCCCATCCCCACAGAGGAACTCTGGACCTCTGTCAGAGTGACCATCGGGTTCTTGGCCACTTCCCTGACCAAGGCCCTTCTCCCCCGATTGCTCAGTTTGGCCGGGTGGCCAGCTCTAGGAAGAGTCTTGGTGGTTCCAAACTTTGTTCTTGGGGACCTTCAATGCGGCAGAAATTGTTTGGTACCCTTCCCCAGATCTTTGCCTCAACACAATCCTGTCTAGGAGCTCTACGTACAATTCCTTCGACCTCATGGTTTGGTTTTTGCTCTGACATGCACTGACAACTATGGGACCTTATATAGACAGGTGTGTGCCTTTCCAAATCATGTCCAATCAATTGAATTTACCCCAGATGGACTCCAATCAAATTGTAGAAACATCAAGGATGATCAATGTAAACAGGATGCACCTGAGGTCTATTTCGAGTTTCATAGCAAAGGGTCTGAATACTTATGTAAATACATATTTTTTTTATATATGCATTAGCTAAACTTTTTTTTTTTTTTTTTACTGTTTTTGCTTTGTCATTATGGGGTATTGTGCGTAGATTGATAAGGAAAATTGTTTAATTAATCCATTTTAGAATAAGGCTGTAACGTACCAAAATGTGGAAAAAGTCAAGGGGTCTGAATACTTTCCGAAGGCACTGTATGTCCAACAATGACCAAACGAAGCATTCAATTAAAAAGAGTGTAATGTTCAACCCATTGTCCAAAAACTGTCTCTGTTGAAGGTTGTGTCTCTTCCAGCAAGACAACATCCCCAAACCCACATCATAAAGCACCCTGGAATGGTTCACGAAGAAACACTGGCCAGCAAAGACACCAGATCGGAATCGCCAACCATAACCTATGGTGAGAGCTGAAAACAGCAGTTGGTGGAGGACAACCCTCAAACATTGAAGAATTAGAACAGTTTGCTGCTGAAAAGTGGGCAAAATTGCCAGTAGAAAGGTGCAGCGAGATCATTGATGGCAACAAGAAGCATTAGTCTGCAGTTGTCTTGGCCTAAGGCTGTGCAACCAGGGAGTCTATAATTTGGTCCATGCCATTTGCCTTGATTTTCTAACGTTTTTTATTATTATTTTAGAGGAAATAGGAAATTATTTAAGAAAAGTGCAAGGGCGCCCATATATTTGGCTGGAACTGTATGTGTAAACTGCAAATATTATTTGCTTTCTGAAATATGGCTCTCGGACAAGATACCCCCCATGGCTATCCAACTCGATGGATTCTCCATTCACCGAGTGGACAGGGCATTGGATTCAGGGAAATCAAGAGGGGGAGGGGCTGTCTCTTCATCAACAACAACTGGTGTGCTGACTTGAGCGCGGTGGAAGTCTCGACCCATTGTTCACCCGTCTTAGAATACATTATGGTCAAATGCAGACCCTTCTACCTCCCGAGGGAGTTTTCATCTGTTATCGTGACTGTTGTATACATTCCACCACAAGACAATAAATAGAACAAGCTGGCACTTAACAAACTGTACGAGGCTATAAACAAGCAGGAAACCTTAACGAACTGTACGAGGCTATAAACAAGCAGGAAACCTTAACGAACTGTACGAGGCTATGAACAAGCAGGAAACCTTAACGAACTGTACGAGGCTATGAACAAGCAGGAAACCTTAACGAACTGTACGAGGCTATGAACAAGCAGGAAACCTTAACGAACTGTACGAGGCTATAAACAAGCAGGAAACCTTAACGAACTGTACGAGGCTATAAACAAGCAGGAAACCTTAACGAACTGTACGAGGCTATGAACAAGCAGGAAACCTTAACGAACTGTACGAGGCTATGAACAAGCAGGAAACCTTAACGAACTGTACGAGGCTATAAACAAGCAGGAAAACATACATCCAGAGGCTGCTTTTTTGGTTGCCAGCGATTTCAATTCTGCGTCATTAAGAAACGTGATGCCCAACTTCCATCAACACGTCTCCCTTGCCACTAGGGGGCGATAAAGTCCTAGACCACTGTTACTTGACCCACAAGTAAGCACACAAGGCCTTCCCTCGTCCGCCATTCGTCAAATCAGACCATGACTCCGTACTCCTGCTTACAAGCAGAAGCTCAAAACAGGAAGTACCCGTGACTAGCTCCGTTGAGAAATGGTCACTAGAATCAGAGATTATGCAAAAGGAATGCTTTGCTAGCGCGGATTCAAAAGCCCTGGATTAACACAGAGGTCGGCGCTAAACTAAAGGACAGGACTACCACACAAAGGGCTATTGCAGCCAACCTTGATGCTACGGCCGACAACAGGATCAAGTACAAGAAGTCCCGCTATGACCTCAGCAGAGACATCAAATGAGCAAAAGGACAATATAGGAATAAGGTGGAATCATATTACACAGGCTCCAACGCCCGCCGCATGTGACAGGGGCTACAGTCCATTACAGATTACAAAGGAAGACCCAGCCGTGATCTGCCCAACGATGCCTCTCTAACCAGAGGAACTCAATGCATTTTATGCACGGTTTGACAACAACAATATCGAGCCGGGTGTGAGGGCCGTCACCGACCCAGAAGGCTGTGTGATCTGGCTCGCCGAGGCCGACGTGAGTACGGTCTTTAATCAGGCCGGAAGGGACTCCTCTTATCGTCTGGATGAATTTATTCTGTGTTGTCTTAAGAATTCAGCCTTCTCTGTGTTGGTCTTGCCAACCCCCATTGTCACACCTCTGAGAAGCAGAGGTTCTGTTGTGATTTTATTATGTAGGTCTGATTGGAGGTTCACTTTACAGTAATACAATTGGTCACCAACTCGGTTTTTGAATCCAAAACAACTCAGATGCTTATAAAAGCTCTTAGATTCATTGTTTTTTTCTCTTATGTTCCTGTGGTGAGATACCTACACGCTTTCCCTCCCTCTCCCATGGGCCATGGCACAAGCTAATTACTTAGCCTTATTACGAGTCTAATGTGATGTTTATGTAATATACTGTACATACACATATCAGGTTTAACAATAACATCGTGCCAGGTGTGAGGGCCACCACCCGACCCAGAGGCTGACACGATTAAGGCCTTTAAATCAGGTTAACACCCACAAGGCCGTGGGGCCCAACGGTATTCCAGGGCGTGTTCTCAAAGCATGCACAGAACATCTGGCAGGAATATTCACAGTAATTTTCAACCTCTCCTTGTCCTAGTTTGTAATCCCCACGTTTTAAGACGACCACCATCATTCCTGTTCCCAAGAACTCTTAAGGCTTCATGCCACAATGACTACCGCCCTGTAGCGCTCACATCTGTAATCATGAAGTGCTTTGAAAGGCTGGTTATGGCACACAACTCCATCGTCCCAGACACCCTAGACCCACTCCAATATGCATATCGCCCCAACAGAGCCATAGACGACGCAATCACAATTGCACTCCCCACTGCCCTCTCCCACCTAGATAAGAGGAATACCTACAGTGGGGAGAACAAGTATTTGATACACTGCCGATTTTGCAGATTTTCCTACTTACAAAGCATGTAGACGTCTGTAATTTTTTATCATAGGTACACTTCAACTGTGAGAGACGGAATCTAAAACAAAAATCCAGAAAATCACAATATATGTATTTTAAGTAATTAATTTGCATTTTATTGCATGACATAAGTATTTGATCACCTACCAACCAGTAAGAATTCCGGTTCTCACAGACCTGTTAGTTTTTCTTTAAGAAGCCCTCCTGTTCCGTATTGAGGGGAGGATGGATGGGGCCATGTATCGCGAGATCTTGGCCAACAACCTCCTTCCCTCAGTAAGAGCATTGAAGATGGGTCGTGGCTGGGTCTTCCAGCATGACAACGACCCGAAACACACAGCCAGGGCAACTAAGGAGTGGCTCCGTAAGAAGCATCTCAAGGTCCTGGAGTGGCCTAGCCAATCTCCAGACCTGAACCCGATAGAAAATCTTTGGAGGGAGCTGAAAGTCCGTATTGCCCAGCGACAGCCCCGAAACCTGAAGGATCTGGAGAAGGTCTGTATGGAGGAGTGGGCCAAAATCCCTGCTGCAGTGTGTGCAAACCTGGTCAAGACCTACAGGAAACGTATGATCTCTGTAATTGCAAACAAAGGTTTCTGTACCAAATATTAAGTTCTGCTTTTCTGATGTATCAAATACTTATGTCATGCAATAAAATGCAAATTAATTACTTAAAAATCATACAATGTGATTTTCTGGATTTTTGTTTTAGATTCCGTCTCTCACAGTTGAAGTGTACCTATGATAAACATTACAGACCTCTACATGCTTTGTAAGTAGGAAAACCTGCAAAATCGGCAGTGTATCAAATCCTTGTTCTCCCCACTCTATGCGAGAAAGCTGTTCATAGTCTACAGCTCAGCGTTCAACGCCATTGTCCCCTCTAAGCTCGTCACCAAGCTTAGGACCCTGGGGCTGCGTCACTGCTTGGTATGGCAATAGCACCGCCCTCTATCGCATGGCGCTACAGAGGGTGGTGCGGACAGCCCAGAACCTCACTGGGGCCGAGCTCCATGTCATCCAGGACCTCTGTACCAGGCGGTGTGAAATGAAGGCCCTGAAAATCATTAGACTCCAGCCAAAGACTTATCTATGATTCCGCACGGCAGGCGGTACCTCTGCATCCAGTCTGACACCAACAGGCTCCTGAACAGCTTCTATCCCCAAGACATAATAAGACTGCTCAATAGCTAACAGAACGGCTACACGGACCCTCGTATTTAATTTTTTGCACTGTCTCTGCACTCACAGGGCCCTACACACACACTCTACCATTTGCTCACACACATAATGCACATTTATACTGACTCTACACACCCCCACTCACATACAATTATCATATACATTGCTGCTACTCTATCATATATCCTGAATCATTGTCACCTTACCCCTATACATTCCTACCTCCATCTCATTCTAAATATGCTTATCGGTCAATGGGATAATTGGCATAATTTAGTGGAATTCAATTGGCGCTTGTGTATGTTCGAGATATACATACAGTACCAGTCAAAAGTTTAGACACCTACTCATTCCAGGGTTTTTCCTTTATTTTTACTATTTTCTACATTGTAGAATAACAGTGAATACATCAAAACTATGAAATAACACATATGGAATCATGTAGTAACCAAAAAAGTGTTACATCCAAATATATTTTATATTTGAGATTCTTCAAAGTAGCCTCCCTTTGCCTTGATGACAGCTTTGCACACTCTTGGCATTCTCTCAACCAGCTTCATGAGGTAGTCACCTGGAATGCATTTCAATTAACAGGTGTGCCGTCTTAAAAGTTAATTTGTGGAATTTCTTTCCTTAATGCTCTCAACTCTAATCTATAAAACCCTTGAATGAGTAGGTGTGTCCAAACTTTTGGTCAAATCTGTCTGTTTTATAAGCCCAATCATTGACCAATAATTAAATGTGTTAAAAATAGTTTTTTGGGCCATGATTAAAAAGAGCTAGTATTTTTATTTCTCAACTGGTAATTGAAGCTCGCTTCACATTCATCATTCAAATGCATGGCCATGGCTTCACACACCACTTTGCAATGAGCTGGAGGCAGTATGCATTTTAAAACATACAGTTGAAGTCGGAAGTTTACATACACTTAGGTTGGAGTCATTAAAACTCGTTTTTCAACCACTCCACAAATTTCTTGTTAACAAACTATAGTTTTGGCACGTCGGTTAGGACATCTACTTTATGCATGACAAGTAATTTTTCCAACAATTGTTTACAGACAGATTATTTCACTTAATCACAATTCCAGCGGGTCAGAAGTTTCCATACGCTTAGTTGACTGTGCCTTTAAACAGCTTGCAAAATTCCACAAAAAGATGTCATGGCTTTAGAAGCTTCTGATAGGCTAATTGACATCATTTGAGTCAATTTGAGGTGTACCTGTGGATGTATTTCAAGGCCTACCTTCAAACTTAGTGCCTCTTTGCTTGACATCATGGGAAAATCAAAAGAAATCAGCCAAGACATCAGAAAAAAAAAATGGTAGACCTCCACAAGCCTGGTTCATCCTTGGGAGAAATTTCCAAACGCCTGAAGGTACCGCGTTCATCTGTACAAACAATAGTACGCAAGTATAAACACCATGGGACCACGCAGCCGTCATACCGCTCAGGAAGGAGACGCGTTCTGTCTCCTAGAGATGAACGTACTTTGGTGTGAAAAGTGCAAATCAATCCCAGAACAACAGCAAAGGACCTTGTGAAGATGCTGGAGGAAACGGGTACAAAAGTATCTATATCCACAGTAAAACGAGTCCTATATCGACATAACCTGAAAGGCTGCTCAGCAAGGAAGAAGCCACTGCTCCAAAACCGCCATTAAAAAGCCAGACTACGGTTTGCAACTGCACATGGGGACAAAGATCGTACTTTTTGGAGAAATGTCCTCTGGCCTGTTGAAACAAAAATAGAACTGTTTGGCCATAATGACCATCGTTATGTTTGGAGGAAAAAGGGGGTACTTGCAAGCCGAAGAACACCATCCCAATCGTGAAGCACGGGGGTGGCATCATCATGCTGTGGGGGTGCTTTGCTGCAGGAGGGACTGGTGCACTTCACAACATAGATGGCATCATGAGGAAGGAAAATGATGTGGATATATTGAAGCAACATCTCAAGACATCAGTCAGGAAGTTAAAGCTTGGTCGCAAATGGGTCTTCCAAATGGACAATGACCCCAAGCATACTTCAAAAGTTGTGGCAAAATGGGTTAAGGACAACAAAGTCAAGGTATTGGAGTGGCCATCACAAAGCCCTGATATCAATCCTATAGAAAATGTGTGGGTAGAACTGAAAAAGCGTGTGCGAGCAAGGAGGCCTACAAACCTGACTCAGTTACACCAGCTCTGTCAGGAGGAATTGGCCAAAATTCACCCAATTTATTGTGGGAAGCTTGTAGAAGGCTACCCAAAACACTTGACCCAAGTTAAACAATTTAAAGGCAATGCTGCCAAATACTAATTGAGTGTATGTAAACTTCTGACCCACTGGGAATGTGATGAAAGAAATAAAAGCTGAAATAAATCTCTACTATTATTCTGACATTTCACATTCTTAAAATAAAGTGGTGATCCTAACTGACCTAAGACAGGGAATTTTTACTAGGATTAAATGTCAGGAATTGTGAAAAACTGAGTTTAAATGTATTTGGCTAAGGCGTATGTAAACTTCCGACTTCAACTGTATAGCTACTTAATTGTTTGAAACCTGAACGTTTTCACTACATATTATGGTTTACACCTTGCTTCAAGGTAGCCCAGGCAATATCTATGGAGGCAATTATTATATAAAGACTTCCATACGCCATTGAAACCAGTAGCCTATTTCTCTCATGTTCTATCGGTTTCCAACTTTCTTTCATTGTCCGGTAGCCTAATGGCTTGTGTGTTGCTCTAATGTTAAGAAATAATAGTTTATTACCATTTTAAGGGAAAACGTTCTGATCGGCTGCATCGGATTCATTGCTTTTTAACGTTTTTAAAAATCGCATTGCCTTACAGTATATTTGGAAGCTAGGCCTACAGTCAGAAGGAAAGGCAGCGCACTATTTGGGCTCGTGCGGCAAATACCAAATAGATGATTGTTGAGTTGCGACAGTAGAAGCCCAGCCAGGCATATCGCAGTATTTCAAAATGGAATCACGGGAAAACAGGTTTGGAAAGCAAATGGATGTCTTTTTATGTTATCAAAATTCTCAACATAATTGAGCGAACAGTACAGTCGTTGTCAAAAGTTTTGAGAATGACAAGTATTGGTCTCCACAAAGTTTTGCTGCTTCAGTGTTATGAGATATTTTTGTCAGATGTTACTATGGTATACTGAAGTATAATTACAAGCATTCCATAAGTGTCAAAGGCTTTTATTGACAATTACATTCAATTTATGTAAAGAGTCAATATTTGCGGTGTTGACCCTCTGCAATTCGCCCTAGCATGCTGTCAATTAACTTCTGGGCCACATCCTGACTGATGGCAGCCCATTCTTGCATAATCAATGTTTGTCAGAATTTGTGGGTTTTTGTTTGTCCACCCGCCTCTTGAGGATCGACCACAAGTTCTCAATGGGATTAAGGTCTGGGGAGTTTCCTGGCCATGACCCAAAATGTCGATGTTTTGTTCCCCGAGCCACTTAGTTATCACTTTTGCCTTATGGCAAGGTGCTCCATCATGCTGGAAAAGGCATTGGTCGTCACCCTGTAATTTCTTGTATCAAAAAAGATTGCTAATGTCTCCAGTCATATAAAGTGTAGTAGAATTGCATGAAATGTGTTTTTTTCCCCATGCAAATTAAGAAGAAACGTATCTGATATAGCCCAGGCCTCTACACTAGAAGCGCTCTGCAATGCATTTTGGTCAGGTACATTTCTCAAATGTTTGCGGTCCTGGCAGGCGATGGCGGCGTATGTGTACCTGATGTTCCGGTCCTGGCAGGCGATGGCTGTGTGGGTGCGAGTAGCGTCCAGGTCCATATCGTACAGAGTGGTCTTCTCTACTACGTGGTGACTGCGGGCAAAGTTCAGCCCCTCCGACGACTGGAGGGAGGGGAGGGGGGGGGGGGGGAGACAGAGGTGAGTTAATGCTGCAATTCAAACTTAAATGCATTTTTTACACATTTTAATTTGACCATTTATTATATGGTGAGTGGATATATGGTAAATAGAGGTTCACCTGTTCAGCGGTGCGGAAGTAGATGCTCTTATCAGCACCACAGCTCACCATAAGAACTTCTGGGCTCACACCTACAACACACAGAAAAACAGGCAGAGACAAACTACTAGTTAGCACTTTCTCTTTTCTTTTGTGTGTGTGTCCTCCGTGTGTGTGTGTGTGTGTGTGTGTCCTCCGTGTGTGTCCACCGTGTGTGTGTGTCCACCGTGTGTGTGTCCACCGTGTGTGTGTGTGTCCTCCGTGTGTGTGTCCACCGTGTGTGTGTGTCCTCCGTGTGTGTGTGTGTGTGTGTGTGTGTGTGTGTCCTCCGTGTGTGTGTCCACCGTGTGTGTGTGTCCACCGTGTGTGTGTGTCCACCGTGTGTGTGTGTGTGTGTGTGTGTGTGTGTGTGTGTCCTCCGTGTGTGTGTCCACCGTGTGTGTGTGTCCACCGTGTGTGTGTGTGTCCTCCGTGTGTGTGTCCACCGTGTGTGTGTGTCCTCCGTGTGTGTGTGTGTGTGTGTCCTCCGTGTGTGTGTCCACCGTGTGTGTGTGTCCACCGTGTGTGTGTGTCCACCGTGTGTGTGTGTCCACCGTGTGTGTGTGTGTGTGTGTCCACCGTGTGTGTGTGTGTGTGTGTCCACCGTGTGTCCGTGTGTGTGTGTGTGTGTGTGTGTGTGTCCACCGTGTGTGTGTGTGTGTGTCCACCGTGTGTCCGTGTGTGTGTGTGTGTGTGTGTGTGTGTGTGTGTGTGTCCACCGTGTACCAGTGAACTTGATAGCAGTGATGGAGGCTGAGTGATCATAGACAGTCTGTTCCAGGCTGTAGCTCCTCTCCATGTTGAAGACGTGGATCAGACGGTCTCGACTCGCCGACGCCAGCAGGTGCAGACCTGAAACGCAAAACACACTCACCGTAAAAACACAAACCACGTTTCCATCCACAGTCACACCGTATAAAAAAAAAAAAAGCTATGACAGCTGTGATGGAAACAGAAAGTGTCGGTCCAATTTTATAAACGCAGACAGATCATTTGTTTGTTCGACATGCGGGGTCTTTGTGTCGGTAAAATTATTTATGCGGGAAATGGCGCTGGAAATGCCTTTATGCACAGATATTGATATAATAACCATCATATTGAAGTAAATTTGGAGTCACGAGATGATATGGTGTGTGGTCCTCCCACTACAACTCTGGAAACACGGGCAGTTTATTAGGCTACAGATTAAATAAATTGATGAACTTCATAAGGTGGTGAAAGTGCACTGTGATCTTGATGCTCCTACGAGGGTCTTATCCTGGTGACATGATCGATGCTTGACTGCCGTTTTGACAAATACAAATATTCTCGCTCTTGTCCATAATAATCTCATCATGTAGACTAGTTTACCTGCACTGTATCTGCCAGCGGTTGGCTGGAGCCAAGACCAGAGTAGGAACATCTGCTATTTAACGCAACAGTTTGTGACAAAACGGCATCCTTTTTGTCCACGGCAAAACACACCTACGAGAAACCTAGCAACATTCCAAACCGCGCTGATTGGTCAGAGTTCGGTCACCAAGGACACTCTGGAATCTCTTCATATGAAATGGAAAAACACTATTGACTGAAGTGACCAATGAGAACTTTTCTCCTGACCATGTGATATGACATGGAGAAACTGGCCAGTGTTTTCCTGGTCATGTGCTAGATTGAAGATAAGGTTAAGACAAAAAGGTTCTAATATCCCAGAATTCTAAACTAAGGGACCGGCTATGCTAGTTAGCCATGACGCTGGGCCCATGAATCTGTATTTTAGAAAGCATTACTTGTCCTAACCTTGGTATCTTCAACCTTGAGGTAGTCAGGAAAAACTCCTGGTCCTGAACCATGCAGGTGAAATTCCAGGCTCCGTCCTGACCAGTCGCAGTAGGAAAGAACTCGAGACACTCCCCCGTCTCTGTAGGGGGAGGACTCCCCCGTCTCTGTAGGGGGAGGACTCCCCCGTCTCTGTAGGGGGAGGACTCCCCCGTCTCTGTAGGGGGAGGACTCCCCCGTCTCTGTAGGGGGAGGACTCCCCCGTCTCTGTAGGGGGAGGACTCCCCCGTCTCTGTAGGGGGAGGACTCCCCCGTCTCTGTAGGGGGAGGACTCCCCCGTCTCTGTAGGGGGAGGACTCCCCCGTCTCTGTAGGGGGAGGACTCCCCCGTCTCTGTAGGGGAGGACTCACCCGTCTCTGTAGGGGAGGACTCACCCGTCTCTGTAGGGGGAGGACTCCCCCGTCTCTGTAGGGGGAGGACTCACCTGTCTCTGTAGGGGAGGACTCCCCCGTCTCTGTAGGGGAGGACTCACCTGTCTCTGTAGGGGAGGACTCCCCCGTCTCTGTAGGGGAGGACTCACCTGTCTCTGTAGGGGAGGACTCCCCCGTCTCTGTAGGGGAGGACCCACCTGTCTCTGTAGGGGGAGGACTCACCTGTCTCTGTAGGGGAGGACTCCCCCGTCTCTGTAGGGGAGGACTCACCTGTCTCTGTAGGGGAGGACTCCCCCGTCTCTGTAGGGGAGGACCCACCTGTCTCTGTAGGGGAGGACTCACCTGTCTCTGTAGGGGAGAACTCCAGACACAGCACCTCAGAGTCGTGGGCTTCGATCTTCTGCAGCTGATCCATGAACTGTAGACCAAATATACTGGGGACAGGAAAACGCATGACATCTTAGTTTATGTGGTCATGTTGACTGTGTGTGTGTGTGTGTGTGTGTGTGTGTGTGTGTGTGTGTGTGTATGTGTGCGCGCTTACTGTACGTTTCCGTTGCGGTCCCCAGCTGCCAGGTGTTGTCCATCAGGACTGATGCCCAGGACTCGGATCCCTGACTTAGCATCCATCCCGGCCCCCTCTCCTCTCTCGCCCTCCGTCTGAAGGTGCTGGGTGTCCTCCCCCACATAAACAATCCTCAACAGATCCTGGACCAGCACAGACAGACAGACAGGGACAGTCAGACCGAGTTTTCAGAATAAAACCTTTATATCTGTGGGCAGTAATTTGTAAATCAAGACTGTGAATGAACAACGCTAGGGCATTGGCAGGTTGCAGTGAGACTCACCTGGCTGTAGAGGTTACGGTGGCAGCTGGTTCCCTGCCCCTGCACCAGCCCCGGGTCGCTGTGCCACAGCCGGATGGTATTGTCTGAAGAGCAGGTGAGGAAGGATCCGGGGGGCAGACAGGAGCGGGACAGATCCATATCAGGGTATGTCTGAAAACAAAAACACAGTAAATATGCTAGGAAAGCGACGCAGCATTTTCCAGGAAGTAGCCTGGCAAGTTTAGAACTTTTGTAAATGGGCAGAAACGTAGCGCAATTGTCTCCATCCATCCATCCATCCGTCCATCCATCCATCCCCCCATCCATCCGTCCATCCATCCATCCATCCGTCCCCATATGATACAGAAAATACCGGTGTAGCTGAGATATGCCCGAGGCTACACACACCTCTAGACTCCAGACACAGCCGCTGTGGTAGAGGGCAGAGTAGACCTTCCCAACGTTCCTGACGTCCCGGACATCCCAGACATACACACTGTGGTCGTTGTATACACAGGTCAGGTGACGGGTTACAGGGTCAAAGGTCAGGGCTAGGGTGTCTGGGTACTCTGCCTTGGGGTTGGCAACAAACAGATGCCTGTATGGAGTCAGGAGAATCAGGAAAAACCACAACACATTATTCTAATCCAATCTAAAAGCAGAACAATATCATCATGCTTCTCCGGTGTCCTGACACGGACACTGTTGTTCTAAGAGACAGTTTATGCTTGATCTGAAAATGTGGTCGGGACTCCGTATGGAGGGTGTGACGCAATTGTGGAGTCTCCGGAGGCATGCAGAAGCCAAATTGAGCTCTGTACCACATCTCTGTGAGCCTCCCGAATGTTTCAACAATGCAGAGGGCTCCGTATAGCTCCACATTGACATGATTGGTTGATGGTAGGTGAGGGGGCGGGAGGTCCTGTATAAGCACAAACTCACTTCCTTGACAACTTCCTTCACAACAGATCTGCGCTGCTCCACGAAGCAGAGGCCGTATCGCCGTAAATGCTTCACGGTCAATGCAGACTTCAGATTGACCATGCAGCACCTTTCATTCTTAACTGGCTCCAGGTGTCCTGACACGGACACTGTTGTTCCAACTCTTAACTGGCTCCAGGTGTCCTGACACGGACACTGTTGTTCCAACTCTTAACTGGCTCCAGGTGTCCTGACACGGACACTGTTGTTCCAACTCTTAACTGGCTCCAGGTGTCCTGACACGGACTCTGTTGTTCCAACTCTTAACTGGCTCCAGGTGTCCTGACACGGACACTGTTGTTCCAACTCTTAACTGGCTCCAGGTGTCCTGACACGGACACTGTTGTTCCAACTCTTAACTGGCTCCAGGCACTGAAGCATCCACTGTTCATATGACTACCTCAGTATACAGAGCTTCAGTTTCTGGGCACATGTTCACCCGACCTCAGGAGTAATGTGGAGTATCACTGGGACTAATGTATCTTCCTGTGTGTTACTCGAGCATCTCTTTTAACCTCCTCTGTCGGTTTCTCTTTCTGTGTGATACATAAAAAAACACCATATCACTATGTAACGTGCTGCAACCAAATTGCCCATCAGACAATCCATTACCCTGGCTGAAGGCCCTGTGTGATGTCCACTCCCAGGCAGTGTGGCCGGTGCAGGGTGGTGATGTAATGAAGGTTCTGGGGGCTGAAGACTCGGACGGTGCCATCTGCACAGCCACAGAAGATCAACACTTCGTTCACCGACAGACAGCGAGCAGAGGTGGTCTGGAGAGAGAGAGAGAAGGGAGGGTTAGACAGAGGTGGTCTGAAGAGAGAGAAGGGAGGGTTAGACAGAGGTGGTCTGAAGAGATAGAGAAGGGAGGGTTAGACAGAGGTGGTCTAGAGAGAGAGAGAAGGGAGGGTTAGACAGAGGTGGTCTGGAGAGAGAGAGAGAGAAGGGAGGGTTAGACAGAGGTGGTCTGGAGAGAGAGAGAGAAGGGAGGGTTAGACAGAGGTGGTCTGAAGAGATAGAGAAGGGAGGGTTATACAGAGGTGGTCTGGAGAGAGAGAGAAGGGAGGGTTAGACAGAGGTGGTCTGGAGAGAGAGAGAAGGGAGGGTTAGACAGAGGTGGTCTGGAGAGAGAGAAGGGTTAGACAGAGGTGGTCTGGAGAGAGAGAGAGAAGGGAGGGTTAGACAGAGGTGGTCTGAAGAGAGAGAAGGGAGGGTTAGACAGAGGTGGTCTGAAGAGATAGAGAAGGGAGGGTTAGACAGAGGTGGTCTAGAGAGAGAGAGAAGGGAGGGTTAGACAGAGGTGGTCTGGAGAGAGAGAGAGAGAAGGGAGGGTTAGACAGAGGTGGTCTGGAGAGAGAGAGAGAAGGGAGGGTTAGACAGAGGTGGTCTAGAGAGAGAGAGAAGGGAGGGTTAGACAGAGGTGGTCTGGAGAGAGAGAAGGGTTAGACAGAGGTGGTCTGAAGAGAGAGAAGGGTTAGACAAAGGTGGTCTGGAGAGAGAGAGAGAAGGGAGGGTTAGACAGAGGTGGTCTGGAGAGAGAGAGAAGGGAGGGTTAGACAGAGGTGGTCTGAAGAGAGAGAAGGGTTAGACAGAGGTGGTCTGGAGAGAGAGAAGGGGGGTTAGACAGAGGTGGTCTGGAGAGAGAGAAGGGAGGGTTAGACAGAGGTGGTCTGGAGAGAGAGAAGGGAGGGTTAGACAGAGGTGGTCTGGAGAGAGAGAAGGATTAGACAGAGGTGGTCTGAAGAGAGAGAAGGGTTAGACAGAGGTGGTCTGAAGAGAGAAGGGTTACAGAGGTGGTCTGGAGAGAGAGAAGGGTTAGACAGGTGGTCTGGAGAGAGAGAAGGGTTAGACAGAGGTGGTCTGAAGAGAGAGAAGGGTTAGACAGAGGTGGTCTGAAGAGACAGAGGTGGTCTGAAGAGAGAGAAGGGTTAGACAGAGGTGGTCTGGAGAGAGAGAAGGGAGGGTTAAACAGAGGTGGTCTGGGTTAGGGCTAGGGTTCGTTAGGGTCAGGGTTCGTTAGGGTCATCCTGACCTTGAGGTCCACCCAGGCATCCAGCATCCTCCTGCTGTTGAACTGACAAAGCAGGCCAGAGGAAGTGATGCAATAGGTGCTGCTGGCCATGTTGCCCCGCCCACACGACAGACCACAGAACATGCTGTTCCTCTGTTCCCCTAGCAAGCCTGATCGGCCAATCAGAGGCACCGTGCTGTTCACCTAGGGGGAGGAGCCATAGTAAACATCCAATCAAACCATGACTCAGAATCAACCCTTTACTCAGACACACTTGTATATCTCTAAAAACAATGGGTGGAGTACAAACAGTATCGCATATAAAATACTTAATAATTAAAATGTCCTGACCCGTCTCTCTTTAGAGGCGTCTAGGTACCAGAACTTGACGTGTCGGTTTCCTGCTGTGACAAAGTAGCTGTTGTCTTCAGAGAAAGAGACGGACAGAACTCTGCTAGACACCTTGTTGGACGCTATCACTGTCCCCTTCTACAAACACAGAAGAAGAGGGTTTAGAAATCGTATTTTCAGTTTCACTTAGCTTGGGTTATTTTAGATAACACAGGGATTTCAGTGGCCTCTAGTGGAAGGCCTTTGACCAGACTGCTGTCAGAAGTGATAAGAGATTGAAGGATGTTGTTGTTGTGCAGGGCAGAACGTGTGGACTAACACTAATCAGTCAGTCTGAACACCCTTCAGCAAGTTAGCAGACCGATAGAATGACGGGACATAAAGGTACAGGCTCTGGGATTCCCTGCCTCTCCCAAGAAGCCCAGCCTTACCCTAACCCCAGCACTATCCTCCAGGCTGCAGCCATACCCTAACCCCAGCACTATCCTCCAGGCTGCAGCCATACCCTAACCCCAGCACTATCCTCCAGGCTGCAGCCATACCCTAACCCCAGTACTATCCTCCAGGCTGCAGCCATACCCTAACCCCAGTACTATCCTCCAGGCTGCAGCCACAGCCCAGCCATACCCTAACCCCAGCACTATCCTCCAGGCTGCAGCCATACCCTAACCCCAGTACTATCCTCCAGGCTGCAGCCACAGCCCAGCCATACCCTAACCCCAGTACTATCCTCCAGGCTGCAGCCATACCCTAACCCCAGCACTATCCTCCAGGCTGCAGCCATACCCTAACCCCAGCACTATCCTCCAGGCTGCAGCCATACCCTAACCCCAGCACTATCCTCCAGCCACAGCCCAGCCATACCCTAACCCCAGTACTATCCTCCAGGCTGCAGCCATACCCTAACCCCAGTACTATCCTCCAGGCTGCAGCCATACCCTAACCCCAGTACTATCCTCCAGGCTGCAGCCATACCCTAACCCCAGTACTATCCTCCAGGCTGCAGCCATACCCTAACCCCAGTACTATCCTCCAGGCTGCAGCCATACCCTAACCCCAGTACTATCCTCCAGGCTGCAGCCATACCCTAACCCCAGCACTATCCTCCAGGCTGCAGCCATACCCTAACCCCAGCACTATCCTCCAGGCTGCAGCCATACCCTAACCCCAGTACTATCCTCCAGGCTGCAGCCATACCCTAACCCCAGTACTATCCTCCAGGCTGCAGCCATACCCTAACCCCAGTACTATCCTCCAGGCTGCAGCCACAGCCAAGCCATACCCTAACCCCGGCACTATCCTCCAGGCTGCAGCCATACCCTAACCCCAGTACTATCCTCCAGGCTGCAGCCACAGCCCAGCCATACCCTAACCCCAGTACTATCCTCCAGGCTGCAGCCATACCCTAACCCCAGCACTATCCTCCAGGCTGCAGCCATACCCTAACCCCAGTACTATCCTCCAGGCTGCAGCCATACCCTAACCCCAGCACTATCCTCCAGGCTGCAGCCATACCCTAACCCCAGCACTATCCTCCAGGCTGCAGCCATACCCTAACCCCAGTACTATCCTCCAGGCTGCAGCCACAGCCCAGCCATACCCTAACCCCAGTACTATCCTCCAGGCTGCAGCCATACCCTAGCCCCAGCACTATCCTCCAGGCTGCAGCCATACCCTAACCCCAGCACTATCCTCCAGGCTGCAGCCATACCCTAACCCCAGCACTATCCTCCAGGCTGCAGCCTTACCCTAACCCCAGCACTATCCTCCAGGCTGCAGCCTTACCCTAACCCCAGTACTATCCTCCAGGCTGCAGCCACAGCCCAGCCATACCCTAACCCCAGTACTATCCTCCAGGCTGCAGCCACAGCCCAGCCATACCCTAACCCCAGCACTATCCTCCAGGCTGCAGCCATACCCTATCCCCAGCACTATCCTCCAGGCTGCAGCCATACCCTAACCCCAGTACTATCCTCCAGGCTGCAGCCATACCCTAACCCCAGCACTATCCTCCAGGCTGCAGCCATACCCTAACCCCAGCACTATCCTCCAGGCTGCAGCCATACCCTAACCCCAGCACTATCCTCCAGGCTGCAGCCACAGCCAAGCCATACCCTAACCCCAGCACTATCCTCCAGGCTGCAGCCACAGCCCAGCCATACCCTAACCCCAGTATTATCCTCCAGGCTGCAGCCATACCCTAACCCCAGCACTATCCTCCAGGCTGCAGCCATACCCTAACCCCAGTACTATCCTCCAGGCTGCAGCCATACCCTAACCCCAGCACTATCCTCCAGGCTGCAGCCACAGCCCAGCCATACCCTAACCCCAGCACTATCCTCCAGGCTGCAGCCATACCCTAACCCCAGCACTATCCTCCAGGCTGCAGCCATACCCTAACCCCAGTACTATCCTCCAGGCTGCAGCCATACCCTAACCCCAGCACTATCCTCCAGGCTGCAGCCATACCCTAACCCCAGCACTATCCTCCAGGCTGCAGCCATACCCTAACCCCAGTACTATCCTCCAGGCTGCAGCCACAGCCCAGCCATACCCTAACCCCAGCACTATCCTCCAGGCTGCAGCCCAGCCATACCCTAACCCCAGTACTATCCTCCAGGCTGCAGCCATACCCTAACCCCAGCACTATCCTCCAGGCACAGCCCAGCCATACCCTAACCCCAGCACTATCCTCCAGGCTGCAGCCATACCCTAACCCCAGCACTATCCTCCAGGCTGCAGCCATACCCTAACCCCAGCACTATCCTCCAGGCTGCAGCCTTACCCTAACCCCAGCACTATCCTCCAGGCTGCAGCCTTACCCTAACCCCAGTACTATCCTCCAGGCTGCAGCCACAGCCCAGCCATACCCTAACCCCAGTACTATCCTCCAGGCTGCAGCCACAGCCCAGCCATACCCTAACCCCAGCACTATCCTCCAGGCTGCAGCCATACCCTATCCCCAGCACTATCCTCCAGGCTGCAGCCATACCCTAACCCCAGTACTATCCTCCAGGCTGCAGCCATACCCTAACCCCAGCACTATCCTCCAGGCTGCAGCCATACCCTAACCCCAGCACTATCCTCCAGGCTGCAGCCATACCCTAACCCCAGCACTATCCTCCAGGCTGCAGCCACAGCCAAGCCATACCCTAACCCCAGCACTATCCTCCAGGCTGCAGCCACAGCCCAGCCATACCCTAACCCCAGTATTATCCTCCAGGCTGCAGCCATACCCTAACCCCAGCACTATCCTCCAGGCTGCAGCCATACCCTAACCCCAGTACTATCCTCCAGGCTGCAGCCATACCCTAACCCCAGCACTATCCTCCAGGCTGCAGCCACAGCCCAGCCATACCCTAACCCCAGCACTATCCTCCAGGCTGCAGCCACAGCCCAGCCATACCCTAACCCCAGCACTATCCTCCAGGCTGCAGCCATACCCTAACCCCAGCCCTATCCTCCAGGCTGCAGCCACAGCCCAGCCATACCCTAACCCCAGCCATACCCAGCCAGCAGAGTAGACATCCTGGGACTCCATATTTCAGCAGTTGCCTGGTGCAATGGAGCCAACGTAATGGATCCGAAAAAATGCAACTCTGCACCTCCAGACAGGCTCAAGTCTCTGAAAGAAAACAAACACTATTTGAACCCAGGTCTTCTTTACTCACCCTCCACTCCCAGACGCTGACGGTCATGTCGTGCTGGTAGCCTACAGACACGATGTAGCTGCTGTTTGTGGAGAAGGCCACACAGGCCACCCCGTACTTATGGCACTGCACCTCCGCCACCTGGGCCCGCTCTGCCACGTCCCACACCCGCACACACGGCATGTGACCACTCTGCAGAGACAGAAACACCGGGTCAATGAGTGGAGCAGAACCGAAGGGACAGCCAGGGGGGGGGGGGGGGGGGGGGTGAAGCTGAATGCCACGGCAACTGGTCTGACAGTTGATGGAGCTGAAAACCAGAGCATTTGAGAAACTGTTGAGTGGCAACAATTAACCTCCAAAATAAGAAAAATGTAAAGTTAAATCAACATTCGGGGTTAAAAGCATTGGTGCCAGTAACCAAAGGTCCGCTGGTTCAAATCCCTGAGCCGACTACGTGAAAAATCTGTCGATGTGCCCTTGAGCAAGGCACTTAACCCCAATTGCTCCTGTAAGTCGTTCTGGATAAGAGCGTCTGTTAAATTATTAAAATGTTCAAATGAACCTTTATCAAAGAACGGGGGAGGAATGTAGAGTAGATCAGAGAAGTTTAGAGCTTGGAGTATATTACACTAGGAAGTGAGGAGCTTGGAGTATATTACACTAGGAAGTTTAGAGCTTGGAGTATATTACACTAGGAAGTGAGGAGCTTGGAGTATATTACACTAGGAAGTTTAGAGCTTGGAGTATATTACACTAGGAAGTGAGGAGCTTGGAGTATATTACACTAGGAAGTTTAGAGCTTGGAGTATATTACACTAGGAAGTGAGGAGCTTGGAGTATATTACACTAGGAAGTGAGGAGCTTGGAGTATATTACACTAGGAAGTGAGGAGCTTGGAGTATATTACACTAGGACGTGAGGAGCTTGGAGTATATTACACTAGGACGTGAGGAGCTTGGAGTATATTACACTAGGAAGTGAGGAGCTTGGAGTATATTACACTAGGAAGTGAGGAGCTTGGAGTATATTACACTAGGAAGTGAGGAGCTTGGAGTATATTACACTAGGAAGTGAGGAGCTTGGAGTATATTACACTAGGACGTGAGGAGCTTGGAGTATATTACACTAGGAAGTTTAGAGCTTGGAGTATATTACACTAGGAAGTGAGGAGCTTGGAGTATATTACACTAGGAAGTTTAGAGCTTGGAGTATATTACACTAGGAAGTGAGGAGCTTGGAGTATATTACACTAGGAAGTTTAGAGCTTGGAGTATATTACACTAGGAAGTGAGGAGCTTGGAGTATATTACACTAGGAAGTGAGGAGCTTGGAGTATATTACACTAGGAAGTGAGGAGCTTGGAGTATATTACACTAGGACGTGAGGAGCTTGGAGTATATTACACTAGGACGTGAGGAGCTTGGAGTATATTACACTAGGAAGTGAGGAGCTTGGAGTATATTACACTAGGACGTGAGGAGCTTGGAGTATATTACACTAGGAAGTGAGGAGCTTGGAGTATATTACACTAGGAAGTGAGGAGCTTGGAGTATATTACACTAGGAAGTGAGGAGCTTGGAGTATATTACACTAGGAAGTGAGGAGCTTGGAGTATATTACACTAGGAAGTTTAGAGCTTGGAGTATATTACACTAGGAAGTTTAGAGCTTGGAGTATATTACACTAGGAAGTGAGGAGCTTGGAGTATATTACACTAGGAAGTGAGGAGCTTGGAGTATATTACACTAGGAAGTTTAGAGCTTGGAGTATATTACACTAGGAAGTTTAGAGCTTGGAGTATATTACACTAGGAAGTTTAGAGCTTGGAGTATATTACACTAGGAAGTGAGGAGCTTGGAGTATATTACACTAGGAAGTGAGGAGCTTGGAGTATATTACACTAGGAAGTGAGGAGCTTGGAGTATATTACACTAGGAAGTTTAGAGCTTGGAGTATATTACACTAGGAAGTGAGGAGCTTGGAGTATATTACACTAGGAGGTTTAGAGCTTGGAGTATATTACACTAGGAAGTGAGGAGCTTGGAGTATATTACACTAGGAAGTGAGGAGCTTGGAGTATATTACACTAGGAAGTGAGGAGCTTGGAGTATATTACACTAGGAAGTGAGGAGCTTGGAGTATATTACACTAGGAAGTGAGGAGCTTGGAGTATATTACACTAGGAAGTTTAGAGCTTGGAGTATATTACACTAGGAAGTGAGGAGCTTGGAGTATATTACACTAGGAAGTGAGGAGCTTGGAGTATATTACACTAGGAAGTTTAGAGCTTGGAGTATATTACACTAGGAAGTGAGGAGCTTGGAGTATATTACACTAGGAAGTGAGGAGCTTGGAGTATATTACACTAGGAAGTGAGGAGCTTGGAGTATATTACACTAGGAAGTGAGGAGCTTGGAGTATATTACACTAGGAAGTGAGGAGCTTGGAGTATATTACACTAGGAAGTGAGGAGCTTGGAGTATATTACACTAGGAAGTGAGGAGCTTGGAGTATATTACACTAGGAAGTTTAGAGCTTGGAGTATATTACACTAGGAAGTTTAGAGCTTGGAGTATATTACACTAGGAAGTTTAGAGCTTGGAGTATATTACACTAGGAAGTTTAGAGCTTGGAGTATATTACACTAGGAAGTGAGGAGCTTGGAGTATATTACACTAGGAAGTGAGGAGCTTGGAGTATATTACACTAGGAAGTTTAGAGCTTGGAGTATATTACACTAGGAAGTTTAGAGCTCGGAGTATATTACACTAGGAAGTGAGGAGCTTGGAGTATATTACACTAGGAAGTGAGGAGCTTGGAGTATATTACACTAGGAAGTGAGGAGCTTGGAGTATATTACACTAGGAAGTGAGGAGCTTGGAGTATATTACACTAGGAAGTTTAGAGCTTGGAGTATATTACACTAGGAAGTGAGGAGCTTGGAGTATATTACACTAGGAAGTTTAGAGCTTGGAGTATATTACACTAGGAAGTGAGGAGCTTGGAGTATATTACACTAGGAAGTGATGAGCTTGGAGTATATTACACTAGGAAGTGAGGAGCTTGGAGTATATTACACTAGGAAGTGAGGAGCTTGGAGTATATTACACTAGGAAGTTTAGAGCTTGGAGTATATTACACTAGGAAGTTTAGAGCTTGGAGTATATTACACTAGGAAGTGAGGAGCTTGGAGTATATTACACTAGGAAGTGAGGAGCTTGGAGTATATTACACTAGGAAGTGAGGAGCTTGGAGTATATTACACTAGGAAGTGAGGAGCTTGGAGTATATTACACTAGGAAGTGAGGAGCTTGGAGTATATTACACTAGGAAGTTTAGAGCTTGGAGTATATTACACTAGGAAGTGAGGAGCTTGGAGTATATTACACTAGGAAGTGAGGAGCTTGGAGTATATTACACTAGGAAGTTTAGAGCTTGGAGTATATTACACTAGGAAGTGAGGAGCTTGGAGTATATTACACTAGGAAGTGAGGAGCTTGGAGTATATTACACTAGGAAGTGAGGAGCTTGGAGTATATTACACTAGGAAGTGAGGAGCTTGGAGTATATTACACTAGGAAGTGAGGAGCTTGGAGTATATTACACTAGGAAGTGAGGAGCTTGGAGTATATTACACTAGGAAGTGAGGAGCTTGGAGTATATTACACTAGGAAGTGAGGAGCTTGGAGTATATTACACTAGGAAGTTTAGAGCTTGGAGTATATTACACTAGGAAGTTTAGAGCTTGGAGTATATTAAACTAGGAAGTTTAGAGCTTGGAGTATATTACACTAGGAAGTGAGGAGCTTGGAGTATATTACACTAGGAAGTTTAGAGCTTGGAGTATATTACACTAGGAAGTTTAGAGCTTGGAGTATATTACACTAGGAAGTTTAGAGCTTGGAGTATATTACACTAGGAAGTGAGGAGCTTGGAGTATATTACACTAGGAAGTTTAGAGCTTGGAGTATATTACACTAGGAAGTTTAGAGCTTGGAGTATATTACACT
Source organism: Coregonus lavaretus (assembly GCF_964263955.1). Taxonomy (NCBI): domain Eukaryota; kingdom Metazoa; phylum Chordata; class Actinopteri; order Salmoniformes; family Salmonidae; genus Coregonus; species Coregonus lavaretus. The sequence goes on from NW_028166048.1 coordinate 438,309, forward strand.
AGGAAGTTTAGAGCTTGGAGTATATTACACTAGGAAGTGAGGAGCTTGGAGTATATTACACTAGGAAGTGAGGAGCTTGGAGTATATTACACTAGGAAGTGAGGAGCTTGGAGTATATTACACTAGGAAGTTTAGAGCTTGGAGTATATTACACTAGGAAGTGAGGAGCTTGGAGTATATTACACTAGGAAGTTTAGAGCTTGGAGTATATTACACTAGGAAGTTTAGAGCTTGGAGTATATTACACTAGGAAGTTTAGAGCTTGGAGTATATTACACTAGGAAGTTTAGAGCTTGGAGTATATTACACTAGGAAGTGAGGAGCTTGGAGTATATTACACTAGGAAGTGAGGAGCTTGGAGTATATTACACTAGGAAGTGAGGAGCTTGGAGTATATTACACTAGGAAGTTTAGAGCTTGGAGTATATTACACTAGGAAGTGAGGAGCTTGGAGTATATTACACTAGGAAGTTTAGAGCTTGGAGTATATTACACTAGGAAGTGAGGAGCTTGGAGTATATTACACTAGGAAGTGAGGAGCTTGGAGTATATTACACTAGGAAGTGAGGAGCTTGGAGTATATTACACTAGGAAGTGAGGAGCTTGGAGTATATTACACTAGGAAGTGAGGAGCTTGGAGTATATTACACTAGGAAGTTTAGAGCTTGGAGTATATTACACTAGGAAGTGAGGAGCTTGGAGTATATTACACTAGGAAGTGAGGAGCTTGGAGTATATTACACTAGGAAGTGAGGAGCTTGGAGTATATTACACTAGGAAGTGAGGAGCTTGGAGTATATTACACTAGGAAGTGAGGAGCTTGGAGTATATTACACTAGGAAGTGAGGAGCTTGGAGTATATTACACTAGGAAGTGAGGAGCTTGGAGTATATTACACTAGGAAGTGAGGAGCTTGGAGTATATTACACTAGGAAGTGAGGAGCTTGGAGTATATTACACTAGGAAGTGAGGAGCTTGGAGTATATTACACTAGGAAGTTTAGAGCTTGGAGTATATTACACTAGGAAGTTTAGAGCTTGGAGTATATTACACTAGGAAGTGAGGAGCTTGGAGTATATTACACTAGGAAGTGAGGAGCTTGGAGTATATTACACTAGGAAGTGAGGAGCTTGGAGTATATTACACTAGGAAGTTTAGAGCTTGGAGTATATTACACTAGGAAGTTTAGAGCTTGGAGTATATTACACTAGGAAGTTTAGAGCTTGGAGTATATTACACTAGGAAGTGAGGAGCTTGGAGTATATTACACTAGGAAGTGAGGAGCTTGGAGTATATTACACTAGGAAGTGAGGAGCTTGGAGTATATTACACTAGGAAGTTTAGAGCTTGGAGTATATTACACTAGGAAGTGAGGAGCTTGGAGTATATTACACTAGGAAGTTTAGAGCTTGGAGTATATTACACTAGGAAGTGAGGAGCTTGGAGTATATTACACTAGGAAGTGATGAGCTTGGAGTATATTACACTAGGAAGTGAGGAGCTTGGAGTATATTACACTAGGAAGTGAGGAGCTTGGAGTATATTACACTAGGAAGTTTAGAGCTTGGAGTATATTACACTAGGAAGTTTAGAGCTTGGAGTATATTACACTAGGAAGTGAGGAGCTTGGAGTATATTACACTAGGAAGTGAGGAGCTTGGAGTATATTACACTAGGAAGTGAGGAGCTTGGAGTATATTACACTAGGAAGTGAGGAGCTTGGAGTATATTACACTAGGAAGTGAGGAGCTTGGAGTATATTACACTAGGAAGTTTAGAGCTTGGAGTATATTACACTAGGAAGTGAGGAGCTTGGAGTATATTACACTAGGAAGTGAGGAGCTTGGAGTATATTACACTAGGAAGTTTAGAGCTTGGAGTATATTACACTAGGAAGTGAGGAGCTTGGAGTATATTACACTAGGAAGTGAGGAGCTTGGAGTATATTACACTAGGAAGTGAGGAGCTTGGAGTATATTACACTAGGAAGTGAGGAGCTTGGAGTATATTACACTAGGAAGTGAGGAGCTTGGAGTATATTACACTAGGAAGTGAGGAGCTTGGAGTATATTACACTAGGAAGTGAGGAGCTTGGAGTATATTACACTAGGAAGTTTAGAGCTTGGAGTATATTACACTAGGAAGTTTAGAGCTTGGAGTATATTACACTAGGAAGTTTAGAGCTTGTAGTATATTACACTAGGAAGTGAGGAGCTTGGAGTATATTACACTAGGAAGTGAGGAGCTTGGAGTATATTACACTAGGAAGTTTAGAGCTTGGAGTATATTACACTAGGAAGTTTAGAGCTTGGAGTATATTACACTAGGAAGTTTAGAGCTTGGAGTATATTACACTAGGAAGTGAGGAGCTTGGAGTATATTACACTAGGAAGTGAGGAGCTTGGAGTATATTACACTAGGAAGTGAGGAGCTTGGAGTATATTACACTAGGAAGTTTAGAGCTTGGAGTATATTACACTAGGAAGTGAGGAGCTTGGAGTATATTACACTAGGAAGTTTAGAGCTTGGAGTATATTACACTAGGAAGTGAGGAGCTTGGAGTATATTACACTAGGAAGTGAGGAGCTTGGAGTATATTACACTAGGAAGTGAGGAGCTTGGAGTATATTACACTAGGAAGTGAGGAGCTTGGAGTATATTACACTAGGAAGTTTAGAGCTTGGAGTATATTACACTAGGAAGTTTAGAGCTTGGAGTATATTACACTAGGAAGTGAGGAGCTTGGAGTATATTACACTAGGAAGTGAGGAGCTTGGAGTATATTACACTAGGAAGTGAGGAGCTTGGAGTATATTACACTAGGAAGTTTAGAGCTTGGAGTATATTACACTAGGAAGTGAGGAGCTTGGAGTATATTACACTAGGAAGTGAGGAGCTTGGAGTATATTACACTAGGAAGTGAGGAGCTTGGAGTATATTACACTAGGAAGTGAGGAGCTTGGAGTATATTACACAAGGAAGTTTAGAGCTTGGAGTATATTACACTAGGAAGTGAGGAGCTTGGAGTATATTACACTAGGAAGTGAGGAGCTTGGAGTATATTACACTAGGAAGTTTAGAGCTTGGAGTATATTACACTAGGAAGTGAGGAGCTTGGAGTATATTACACTAGGAAGTGAGGAGCTTGGAGTATATTACACTAGGAAGTTTAGAGCTTGGAGTATATTACACTAGGAAGTGAGGAGCTTGGAGTATATTACACTAGGAAGTGAGGCCTGGCCCAGCCTAATCATAGCTCAACAAGGAGCAGTACATCTTTGTTGCAAAAACAAACTAAAAATAGATTTTTACTACTACAGGACTGAGGAACAGGCCGGGCCATGACAAAAGACCTGCCTCAGATATTAATAATGGTTCCTTTAAAATGGTGAAATATGGAAAAACCGCTCCGCCATTTCCTGGTTGCTAAAATTCTAAAACTTAAGGGAAGCACATAGAACAGAATTTGGGTCGGGTTGTCTAAAAAGATCAAAAGCAGCTTTAAGAACGGTCTCATATTAATATGGTTCCTTTAAAAGGACAATTCCGCCACTTTATAACAAGTTCTCATGCTGTTAGTATACACCGTGTACAAAACATTAAGAACAACTGCTCTTTCCATGACAGACTGACCAGGTGAACCAAGGTGAAAGCTATGATCCCTTCTCCACTTCAATCAGTGTAGATGAAGGGGAGGCGACAGGTTTAATAAGGATTTTCTAAGACTTAAAAGAATTGAGACATGGATTGTGTATGTGTGCCATTCAGAGGGCGAAACAAAGGATAGAAGTGCCTTTGAACGGGATATGTTAGTAGGTGCCAGGCGCACCGGTTTGAGTGTGTCAAGAACTGCAACGCTGCTGGGCTTCACGCATTGCAGTTTCCTGGTGAGTATCAAGAATGGTCCACCACCCAAAGGAAATCCAGCCAACTTGACACAACTGTGGGAAGCATTGGGAGTCAACATGGGGCCAGCATCCCTGTGGAAACGCTTTCAACAAATTGTATTCCATGCCCCGACGAATTGAGGCTGAATGTGTTCCTAATGTTTCGAACACTCAGTGTATATGCACTACTGTAAGATTTGATACACATTGATGTTATTGTTGTCGTTAGTCATACATTCTTAGTTTTTGTCATTTTGAAGCCTCTGTATTGCCCTCGTCTACAGCATACTCTCCCAGTGCTGTCCCTAGTTCGCCTGCAGTTAGCTTAGCTAGCCCTCGTCTACAGCATACTCTCCCAGTGCTGTCCCTAGTTCGCCTGCAGTTAGCTTAGCTAGCCCTCGTCTACAGCATACTCTCCCAGTGCTGTCCCTAGTTCGCCTGTAGTTAGCTTAGCTAGCTGGCTATCAAGCCCAGACAAAGCTTAGTCTAAATATATTATTTACGTCATAAGTTATGAGGACATTTCACATTACTTTTGGGTTGTAAATGTATTATATAATGCTTGCATGAATGTCATACTGAATACATGTTCATGCCATTGTGATGAACTTCACAGGGTGGTGAAAGTGCACGGTGATGAGCTGGACGCTCCTTTCAATAAGTACCAAGGGTCTTCTGATTCTGGTGACATGATCGATGCTCGACTGCCGTTTGACAAATACAAATATTCTCGCTCTTATCCATAATACCGTAATCTCATCATGTAGACTAGTTTACCTGCACTGTATCTGTGAGCGGTTGGCTGGAGCGCACGTGACAAGACCGTTGATATTTAACGCAACAGTTTGTGACAAAACTATCGGTAGAGTTGAAAACTTTAGATGTTTTATTCGGTACATAAAAACTTAAGCCAAAATGCACATTGTGCACAATGTCTTCATACACTAACCATAACACCGTTACTGTATATGTACAGTTGAAGTCGTAAGTTTAAGTACACTTAGGTTGGAGTCATTTAGGTTGGAGTCACTTAGGTTGGAGTCAACATTTCTTGTTAACGAACTATAGTTTTGGCAAGTCGGTTAGGACATCTACTTTGTGCATGACACAAGTAATTTTTCAAACAATTGTTTACAGACAGATTATTTCACTTATAATTCACTGTATCACAATTCCAGTGGGTCAGAAGTTTACATACACTAAGTTGACTGTGCCTTTAAACAGCTTGGAAAATTCCAGAAAATGATGTCATGGCTTTAGAAGCTTCTGATAGGCTAATTGACATTATTTTAGTCAATTGGAGGTGTACCTGTGGATGTATTTCAAGGCCTACCTTCAAACTCAGTGCCTCTTTGCCTTACATCATGGGAAAATCAAAGGAAATCAGCCAAGACCTCAGGAAAGAAATTGTAGACCTCCACAAGTCTGGTTCATCCTTGGGAGCAATTTTTCAAATGCCTGAAGGTTCCTAGTTCATCTGTACAAACAATAGTACGCAAGTATAAACACCATGGGACCACACTGCCGTCATACCGCTCAGGAAGGAGACGCGTTCTGTCTCCTAGAGATGAACGTACTTTGGTGTGAAAAGTGCAAATCAATCCCAGAACAGCAGCAAAGGACCTTGTGAAGGTGCTGGAGGAAACAGGTACAAACGTATCTATATCCACAGTCAAACGAGTCCTATATCGACATAACCTGAAAGGCTGCTCAGAAAGGAAGAAGCCACTGCTCCAAAACCACCATAAAAAAGCCAGACTATGGTTTGCAACTGCAAATGGGGACAAAGATCGTACTTTTTGGAGAAATGTCCTCTGGTCTGATGAAACAAAAATAGAACTGTTTGGCCATAATGACCATCGTTATGTTTGGAGGAAAAAGGGGGTCGCTTGCAAGCCAAAGAACACCATCCCAACCGTGAAGCATGGGGGTGGCAGCATCATGCTGTGGGGGTGCTTTGCTGCAGGAGGGACTGGTGCACTTCACAAAATAGATGGCATCATGAGGAAGGAAAATGTATGTGGATATATTGAAGCAACATCTCAAGACATCAGTCAGGAAGTTAAAGCTTGGTCGCAAATGGGTCTTCCAAATGGACAATGACCCCAAGCATATTTCCAAAGTTGTGGCAAAATGGCTTAAGGACAACATAGTCAACGTATTGGAGTGGCCATCACAAAGCCCTGACCTCAATCCTCCTATACATTTTGGGCAGAACTGAAAACATTTGATCCAAGTTAAACAATTGCAAGGCAATGCTACCAAATACTAATTGAGTGTATGTAAACTCCTGACCCACTGGGAATGTGACGAAAGAAATAAAAGCTGAAATAAATAATTCTCTCTACTATTATTCTGACATTTCACATTCTTAAAATAAAGTGGTGATCCTAACTGACCTAAGACAGGGCATTTTTACTAGGATTAAAATGTCAGGAATTGTGAAAAACTGAGTTTAAATGTATTTGGCTAAGGTGTAAGTAAACTTCCGACTTCAACTGTAGTTAGCATGCTAGCTAGCCCGTCTGCTAACGTTACATCCAAAATAGTGTTTGCAACAATAACATCTTTGGTGATAACATTAGCAATGCTAGCTAGCTAAGTAACTAAACCGGCTGCATCTGAAATAAAGTGTTTGCAACGATAAGACAAATACAGCCTCGGTGACTGTCCAAGCAACGATCCAACGCTGGAGGCCTATTGGAACTAAGAAAAAGTATGAAGTTTACAAGTTATTCAATACGAAAATATAGGCCATTTGGAAAAGGCACAATGGCTGCCGGAACTGCAACTTCAGTCGGGACACAATCTTTTCAAACCACTTCGATACAAAGTGATTTTCATAGCAGGTTTCGAGAGCAATTTCGCTAACCCGAACCTTAACCCTTTTCCTAACTTTAACCTCAGTCTTCTAACCTGCTGCATAAGTTCTCCTAACCTGCAACGAAAAAGTCACTCCGGTATCGAAGTGGCGTTTAAAGAGTGAAGTCGGTCAGTGATGTTGAGCGGGTTGGCCGAATGGAAACATGGAAGTTTGAGCTTTGAACAACAGAAAAAGTAAGTAAGCTGACAAAAAATATCATTCTACAGGTTTTGGAGAGTCTATTTAAAATAATTTCCAGATGTTATTAGAAAAAGACAACCGGAGCAAAAGTGCATTCGGAAAGTATTCAGACCCCTTGACTTTTTCAACATTTTGTTAAGTTAAAGCCTTATTCTAAAATGGATTAAATTGTTTACTTTCCCCTCATCAACCTACACAAAATACCATAATGACAAACCAAAAACAGATTTTTAGAAAATGTGCTAACTTATTAAAATAATTAACTGAAATATCACATTTACATAAGTATTCAGACCCTTTACTCAGTACTTTGTTGGCAGTGATTACAGCCTCAAGTCTTCTTGGGTATGACGTTACAAACTTGACACACCTGAATGCATTACCTGGCGCTGACGAAGATGGCGGCCTCTCGACTAGCTCTTAGGAAACTTTGCAGTATTTTGTTTTTTATGTAATATTTTTTACATTATTAGCTCAGAAAGTGTTTTGCATCATTACATACAGCCGGGAAAAACTATTGGATATCAGAGCGGCGGTAACTCACCAGCATTACGACCAGGAATACGACCTTCCCGAAGCAGATCCAATAGAACTGATTCCAGCAGCTGACCCATAACATCGGCGGCAGAGGAGTGGCACTCGGAGCGGCCTGCTGGTCCGACTTAGGAGGCGCGCACACCACCGCTTCCAAGTATTCTACTCGCTAATCTTTCATCTTTGGTTAAAGTCGAAGAACTACGGACAAGGATTTCTTTCCAGAGAGACATCAAGGCCTGTAACATACTGTTTCACGGAAACATGGCTTTTTTTGGGATATTCTGTCGAAATCGGTCCAGCCAGATGGGTTCTCAGTTCATCGCGCAGACAGCAATAAATATCTCTCAAGGAGGCAGAAGGGCGGAGGTGTGTATTTCATGATTAACAACTCGTGGTGTAATTGTAGTAACAGAGGAACTTGAGTCCTTCTGTTCACCTGACCTAGAATATCTCAATCAAATGCAGACCGTATTATCTCCCAAGAGAATATTCTTTGGTTATAGTCACGGCCGTGTATATCCCCCCCTCAAGCCGATACCACGACGGCCCTCAAAGAACTTCACTGGACCTTATGCAAACTGGAAACCTCATATCCTGAGGCTGCATTTATTGTAGCCGGGGATTTTAACAAAGCAAATTTGAGGACTAGGCTGCCGAAGTTCTATCAACATATTGACTGTTGTACTCGCGCTGCTAAAATTCTCGACCATTGCTATTCAAACTTCCGGGATGGTTATAAGGCCCTCCCCCGCCCTCCTTTCGGCAAATCTGACCACGACTCCATTTTGCTTCTCTCTTCCTAAAGGCAGAAACTCAAACAGGAAGTAACCGTGCTAAGGACAATTCAACGCTGGTCTGACCAATCAGAATACATGCTTCAAGATTGTTTTATTCACGCGGACTGGGATGCGTTCCGGGTAGCTTCCGAAAATAATTTTGACATGAAACCGTGACGGAGTTTATCAGGAAGTGTATAGGTGATGTTGTGCCCACTGTGACTATTAAAACCTACCCTAACCAGAAACCGTGGATAGACGGCAGCATTCGCGCAAATCTGAAAGCGCAAACCACCGCATTCAACCATGGCAAGGTGACTGGGAATATGGCAGAATACAAACAGTGTAGCTACTCACTCCGCAAGGCAATTAAACTGGCAAAACATCAATATAGAGACAAAGTGGAGTCGCAATTCAACGGCTCAGACACAAGACATATGTGGCAGGATCTACAGACAATCACAGACTACAAAAGGAAAACAAGCCACGTCGCCGACACCGACGTCTCGCTTCCAGACAAGCTAAACACCTTCTTCGCCGGCTTTGAGGATAACACAGTGCCACTGACGAGACCCACTACCAAGGACTGTCGCCTCTCCTTCTCCATGGCCGACGTGATTAAGACATTTAAGCATGTTAAGCTCCGCAAGGCTGCCAGCCCAGACGGCATCCCTAGCCGCGTCCTCAGAGCATGCGCGTCAAGGTAGGAAACAACATCTCCACTTCGCTGATCCTCAACACTGGGGCCCCACAAGGGTGCGTGCTCGGCCCCCTCCTGTACTCCCTGTTCACCCATGACTGCATGGCCAAGCACTCATCAAGTTTGCAGACGACACAACAGTAGTAGGCTTGATTACCAACAATGACGAGACTGCCTACAGGGAGGAGATGAGGGCTCTCGGAATGTGGTGCCAGGAAAATAACCTCTCACTCAACATCAACAAAACAAAGGAGATGATCGTGGACTTCAGGAAAGAGCAGAGGGTGCACCCCCCTATCCACATCGACGGGACCGCAGTGGAGAAGGTGGAAAGCTTCAAGTTCCTTGGTGTACACATCACCAACAAACTGAAATGGTCCACCCACGCAGACAGTGTGGTGAAGAAGGTGAAACAGAGCCTCTTCAACCTCAGGAGGCTGAAGAAATTCGGCTTAGCACCTAAAACCCTCACAAACTTTTACAGATGCACAATTGAGAGCATCCTGTCGGGCTGTATCACCGCCTGGTACGGCAACTGCACCGCCCACAACCGCAGGGCTCTCCAAAGGGTGGTGCGGTCTGCCAAACGCATTACCGGGGGCAAACTACCCGCCCTCCAAGACACATACAGCACCCAATGTCACAGGAAGGCCAAAAAGATCATCAACCACCCGAGCCACTGCCTGTTCACCCCGCTATCATCCAGAAGGCGAGATCAGTACAGGTGCATCAAAGCTGGGACTGAGAGAATGAAAAACAGCTTCTATCTCAAGGCCATCAGACTGTTAAATAGCCTTCACTAGCACATTAGATGCTGCTGCTGCCTATTGAAATCACTGGCCACTTTAAGAAATGGAACACTAGTCACTTTAATAATGTTTACATATCTTGCACTACTCATCTCATATGTATATACTGCATTCTATTCTATACTATTCTACTGTATCTTAGTCCATGCCGCTCTGTCATTGCTTGTCCATATATGTATATATTCTTAAATCCCATTCCTTACTTGTTTGTGTGTATTGGGATGTAGCTCAGTTGGTAGAACATGGCGTTTGCAACGCCAGGGTTGTGGGTTCGATTCCCACGGGGGGCCAGTATGAAAAAAATAATAATAATGTATGCACTCCCTAACTGTAAGTCGCTCTGGATAAGAGCATCTGCTAAATGACTAAAAAGTAAATGTATTGGGTATATGTTGTGTAATTGTTAGATATTACTGCACTGTCGGAGCTAGAAGCACAAGCATTTCGCTATAACATCTGCTAAACACGTGTATGTGACAAATACAATTTGAATTGATTTGTATTTGGGGAGTTTCTCCCATTCTTCTCTGCAGATCCTCTCAAGATCTGTTAGGTTGGATGGGGAGCTTCGCTGCACAGCTATTTTCAGGTCTCTCCAGAGATGTTCGATCTGGTTCAAGTCCGCGCTCTGGCTGGGCCACTCAAGGACATTCAGAGACTCATCCCGAAGCCACTCCTGCGTTGTCTTGGCTGTGTGCTTAGGGTCGTTGTCCTGTTGGAAAGTGAACCTTCGACCCCAGTCTGAGGTCCTGAACGCTCTGGAGCAGGTTTTCATCAAGTATCTCTTTACTTTGCTCCATTCAACTTTCCCTCGATCCTGACTAGTCTCCCAGTCCCCACTGCTGAAAAACATCCCCACAGCATGACGCTGCCACCACCATGCTTCACCGTAGGGATGGTGCAAAGTTTCCTGCAGATGTGTCGCTTGGCATTCATTTACATTTAAGTCATGCAGCAGACGCTCTTATCCAGAGCGACTTACAGTTAGTGAGTGCATACATTATTTTATTTTTTCATACTGGCCCCCCGTGGGAATCGAACCCACAACCCTGGCGTTGCAAACGACATGCTCTACCAACTGAGCTACATCCCTGCCGGCCATTCCCTCCCCTACCCTGGGCCAATTGTGCGCCGCCCCATGGGTGGCATTCAGACCAAAGAGTTAAATCTTGGTTTCATCAGACCAGAGAATCTTGTTTCTCATGGTCTGAGAGTCCTTTAGGTTCCTTTTGGCAAACTCCAAGTGGGCTGTCATGTGCCTTTTACTGAGGACTGGCTTCCGTCTGACCACTCTACCACAAAGGCCTGATTGGTGGAGGGCTGCAGAGATTGTTGTCCTTCTGGAAGGTTCTCCCATCTCCATAGAGGAACTCATTCAGAGTGACCATTGGGTTATTGGTCACCTCCTTGACCAAGGCCCTTCTCCCCCAATTGCTCAGTTTGGCCAGGCGGCCAGCTCTAGGAAGAGTCTTGGTGGTTCCAAACGTCTTCCATTTAAGAATGATGGATGCCACTGTGTTCTTGGGGACCTTCAATGCTGCAGAAATGTTTTGGTACCCTTGCCCAGAGCTGTGCCTCAACACAATCCTGTCTCAGAGCTCAACGGACAACAATTCCTTCGACCTCATGGCTTGGTTTTTGCTTTGACATGCACTGTCAACTGTGGGACCTCCAAATCATGTCTAATCAATTGAATTTACCACAGGTGGACTCCAATCAAGTTGTAAAAACATCTCAAGGATGATCAATGGAAACAGGATGCACCTGAGCTTAATTTCGAGTCTCATAGCAAAGGGTCTGAATACTTATGTAAATAATCTGTTTATTTTTAATAAATGTGCTAATATTTCTAAAAACCTGTTTTCGTTTAGTCATTATAGGATATTGTGTGTAGATTGATGAGGACATTTTTTTTTTTTTTTACTCCATTTTAGAATAAGGCTGTAACGAAACAGAATGTGGAAAAAGTCAAGGGGTCTGAATACTTGCCGAATGCGCTGTAGCTACAGTAGTACTGTATTGCAGGGAGTTCCAATATGATCAGATTCTTTATTTTTTATCTCAAGGATCCTACTTGAAAATGTCACAGAGAAGCAATCTCTGGTTTTGCTCATCACTAAACAGTCAATAGACATGAAATCATAAAATTACACTAAAACTGTGTAGGACATCACTAAATACTTCATAATAACAACCCAAATGTTAAAAAAGTGGCGGAGTTGTCCTTTAAGAACAAATCAAATCAAATGTTATTGGTCACATGCGCCGAATACAACAGGTGCAGACATTACAGTGAAATGCTTACTTACAGCCCTTAACCAACAGTGCCATTTTAAACGTTTTTTGCCAACAACACCTTAGTGTACATCATGGAATGTTGAGTCAAATAGAACCTATTTATATAAAACCTCTTATGAAGTTGGTACTGCAGCAGAAACTGGAAATTCGATATTTTGTACTTGTATGATTGTCTGTTTGGTTCATATCTGCAAAGTAGTTAAAACGCTGTCAGTTCCACTTTAAGAACTGTCCAATATTACTAGGATTACTTTAAGAACAGGTCACATATTAACATGGTTCCTTTAAGAACAGGTCACATATTAACATGGTTCCTTTAAGAACAGGTCACATATTAACATGGTTCCTTTAAGAACAGGTCACATATTAACATGGTTCCTTTAAGAACAGGTCACATATTAACATGGTTCCTTTAAGAACAGGTCACATATTAACATGGTTCCTTTAAGAACAGGTCACATATTAACATGGTTCCTTTAAGAACAGGTCACATATTAACATGGTTCCTTTAAGAACAGGTCACATATTAACATGGTTCCTTTAAGAACAGGTCACATATTAACATGGTTCCTTTAAGAACAGGTCACATATTAACATGGTTCCTTTAAGAACAGGTCACATATTAACATGGTTCCTTTAAGAACTGTGGAAGAAGCCTACAGGTCATAACAACTGTAGGCTACACCCCCTATCACCACTGGCAACAGTACAGTCAGACAGAGAGCAGACAACCACAGACCACCGAGGGCAAGCCAGGAGGGCTCCTATATATCACACCCCCTATCACCACTGGCAACAGTACAGTCAGACAGAGAGCAGACAACCACGGACCACCGAGGGCAAGCCAGGAGGGCTCGTATATATCAGTTACTGTGACAACAAGTCGAATTTACAGCATGACCTGGTCTACAGCAGCACAACAGCTTTTATATAACCATCAACCAATTAGAACACACGTTAGTCCATCGTCTCACTGACTGTTATACAAATACAGCAAAGTGCATATACACACCAACCAACATTTTTTTTCTTCCTGAACATTTCCAAACACTTACCTCACCAGTGACCAAATACTTTCCATCCTGCGAGAAGGCCAAGGCGGTGAAGGTTTTTCTGGGAAACACAAACAGACAAGAGAATTAATGAGAGAGAGGAGAGGGCTGAGGCTGGGCTGACATTTACATTAGGGAGAACATTTTACTCGGCAGCAATCCAATAGGGATTTAAACTCAAGTTTAAAAAGGTTCAGACATTTTAACTCCGAGTTACCCCCTGACACATGCATGTAAGCTAAGTACTTTAACTGTTTTATGACCTCCTGGAGAACAGTGAAAGTTCTGTTAGTCTGAACGTAGCTATAATGTGATATTTTTAACTTCACTACTCCCACCTCACATACACTGTAGCTACATAGCATCAACAACAGAACGCAGCATGTTCCAGGCATGTTCCAGGCATGTTCCAGGCATGTTCCAGGCTGCGGCACAGTAACAGAGAGACCACGGTACCGTCCAACAACGTGTAGACTAGTATGGATCCACATACCGGTATGGGTTTTTACAATACCCGTCTATAACAATATTTTGATAGTGCTAAATGAAATGAAAAGTTCTACAAAATTGGACTGTCAGTTTTGTCCTAGTTTGGCTGAGCATACAACCATCAGAATGGAGGAAGCCCATTTAAAATATCTTAGAAGTAATTTGATGCCGTTCTAAAGTCACGCACTAAATATATAAAACATACTGTATAACTTTTAACTATTCAAAAACTTAAAATACCTATCAAATATAGTGATATGATATTTTGTCCATATTGCCCAGCCCCATTATGTATTACTCGGTCTCTGTCTACCAAGTCTGTCTGGAGTCACCATGAAGAGACGGAGCAATCCCCTCCCGAGTACAGAGGACTCGATCTACGTGATGGATTGTGGAAGTTGCAGAATGTGTGCACGACACAAGGCTAGGACAAATCCAACGTGTACTTATCAGGAGTTATCCAACGTGTACTTATCAGGAGTTATCCAACGTGTACTTATCAGGAGTTATCCAACGTGTACTTATCAGGAGTTATCCAACGTGTACTTATCAGGAGTTATCCAACGTGTACTTATCAGGAGTTATCCAACGTGTACTTATCAGGAGTTGACTAATATGACTTCCCCCCCCCCCCCAGAGAGAAGGAGAATGATAACACAGGTCAATATTTCACCTTGAAGTATTGAGGATGTGGGTCTGTCTGTTTTTCTTTGGGTGTAGGATCACAACAACACACCTGGAACACAAACAAACTGCATAAGATGACTAGCTGCTATAACATTAGTATTTACATAATGTAGCCTATTCAACATTTACATTTTAGTCATTTAGCAGATGCTCTTATCCAGAGCGACTTACAGTTAGTGAGTGCATACATTCTTTTTTTTCATACTGCCCCCCCCCCCCCCCCCCCGTGGGAATCGAACCCACAACCCTGGCGTTGCAAACGCCATGCTCTACCAACTGAGCTACATCCCTGCCGGCCATTCCCTCCCCTACCCTGGATGATGCCGCCCCATGGGTCTCCAGAGCCTGGATATCCCTTTAGTAACAGGTTAGTTAGATGTCAGTCTTGGGGGGTTAGGGTTAAAGACCCACTCCAGACTCCCTAGAACCTCATTTATCACCTGATTTACTTAACAAAAGGCACATCTCAATAGGTGGTCCAGGAGTCCTCTGACATGGCACAAGTGGGGGGGGACCTTTCCTCTTTTGTCCTCAATTTCTCCTCTATTGTTCCCACAAACAAGGGGGAGGCCGATGACATCAGAGTGAAGGCCGATGACATCAGAGTGAACCATCAGACCAACTCTTTGAATTGCCAAAACACCTTGAATTTCTCAATTGAAGCCAGTGACAGGTTAGTAAGTCTTACCCTGCAGGGTAGGCCACCAGGCCGGTGTTGGGGTCACAGGCCAGCCCACTGCTGTTTGAGGTGGTGATGCCCAGGACTCGCTCCAGAACCACCTGGCACACAAATGGGCAACACTCACTGACATGATGCACAATACAACGCCACTCTAATAATGGACTAGCTACATGGGTGGGTTAGGACCATATGCGACATGTGGTTAGCTCTCTATATAGCCCTACTTACAGTTATAACAGAAAGTACAGTTATAACTATAAAGTTCCATCCAGCATGCATATGTCTCATGCATGTATTTTATATTGTGTGCATGCTTCGGGTGATAGAAATCTGAAGGCACTATAGGCACTGAAAAGTTGATGTACTTCTACTTTCCTGTGGATATATTGTCTCACATTCCTACCGCCAAAAGGACCAACCAGCACCGACAACAGGTAAATTATTTTTAAAATATAACCTCTATTAAACATTCTGGCTTGTAGAGGTCTTGAGGAAACTTTCCTGATTCAAACGCTAATTTATGCCCGACGTAGAATTCAGTGAAATTCAACGTCGGGTTTCCAGGCAAGGTAGATTGGTATTCGGTTAACGACTGTACAGATTTTATCAGCACGTTTTCCCGAGTTGGTAGGTGGTTACCGTAATCGGCAGACGGTTCTGATGGAAAGGGTAGAACCGTCTATCTATTATGGATACCTTCCAACTCGGGAAAACGTGCTGCATCGCCGAGCAGTGCCCAAGAAAGTTTTCAATACAATCGTTTGAAAAGGTCTAATAATTGGCTACCATATATAGTACTAACATATGGGCTGCTTCTTTACAGTTACTAGCTAATATTGCACGATAGTGAACACTGTCTTCGCTACCTCCTCCTAGCTGACAACAACCAGCTGATTGATGCCATGCTGGCTGGCTAACTAAGTTAGTTGAATGTTTGGCATGTGAAGAAGCCAGCCAAAAGACAAGGCAAGAAAATCCAGCTACAAGTGGCACCAATGTTACAGAGTAGAAGTTAGCTAGCCAATTTAGCTAGCTAGAAGAAATGACAATAAACATACCCGGTTGTGAGTGGTCCGCCTTTGACTTTGTTGTCGACTTTTCCGGCGCATGTTTGCGGCTGCAGGGGCAGCATTCACATTGCTAACCCTTTTTGTAACCCTGGAGGTAAATGAATTTACCCCCCCGCCATAGACCGCTCCCTCCGCCATAGTCACAGAAATTATTCAATATTTAGCCAACAAGCTGGCTACCTAGCTACTTCCCTGGCTGATAAGTCTCAAATGATGATCGCGTTTGTGGCTAACATTAGCCGAAGTTGCTCGCCAGTATTAGATCCTCATCCGTACAGCATGCAACAAAACTAGTTTTTTTGGTTAGCAATATTAAATTAACGTCAGTCTTGTCTGTTGTTTGACAGTAATATTCGCAGAGATTATTCCAATACGTTAAAAAAAAAACATTTGTGATAAAATAGCTAGCGTCAAGCGGATAGACGGTTGGTGTCTTCCTTCTAGCTTCCACTGTTTAGAAACACTTCGAAAAGTACGGAAAGTCAAGAGAGATGAAACCTGACACTTTCCTTCAGCGTCGTTGCGCTGAAACGCGGGACGCAGATTCAAACATACACCGGCTTCTCTGATTGCGCTGACGCTGCGCAGAACCGACCGTGACTCTCTCCTGTGATTGGTCCTCCGTGGCAGTGACGATTGGTTTGGGAGCGTCATTTTTTTTCTCTCGAAGCGACGTAAAACAGGATTATCATAATTAACTAACTGAATGTTTAAAATATTATGAATAAATTACAACGGAGAAAAAAAAGGATCAGTGCAAATCAATATTGTATTGTCATACTTCAAAACACAAACAAGTTGATAAGCACATTTTTCAACAAACTAACATTCTGACACAAAATGATTTTCAGCAGGGAATAAAATGACAGATTATTAAACAAAACAGAATACCATTATTAGTATATTCCCACTGTCCCCTCAGCCATTGACGGTGTATGAGTGCAAGCCCAGGGGACAACAAAACTAACTCCAGTGATATCACTTCACCTCCAGACTGACTAATGTCTCTCCAAAATACAATAAATGACACTTGACAAACACTAGTAATATAATAAGAGGTAAGGCCTGAGGGGGTGTGGTATATGGCCAATATACCACGGCTAAAGGCTGTTCTTATTAAGGGCTGATATTACGCACAACGCAACACAGTGCCTGGATACAGCCCTTAGACGTGGTATATTGGCCATATACCATAAACCCCCGAGGTGCCTTATTGCTATTATAAACTGGTTACCAACATAATTACAAGAGTAAAAATACATGTTTTGTCATACTCGTGGTATACGGTCTGATATACTATGGCTTTCAGCTAAATCAGCATTCAGGGCTGGAACAACCCAGTTTACAATAAGACCTAAGACACTAATAATATGATGACAGACACTAGTCCATCCAAACAGACCAGACTCCATCTTCTGATGTTCCAAGAATACACAAACTTTCTGATTTTCACATCACATAAAGTGCAGGGTCCATGTCAGCTAGATTCCTCTTCATCACTTTAGCAAGGTAACAACAACTATCCTTGTCTTCTGTTCTGGACCCTAGCCCGATCCTTCTGTTTCTGTTCTGGACCCTAGCCCCATCCTTCTGTTTCTGTTCTGGACCCATCCTTCTGTTTCTGTTCTGGACCCTAGCCCCATCCTTCGGTTTCTGTTCTGGACCCTAGCCCCATCCTTCGGTTTCTGTTCTGGACCCTAGCCCCATCCTTCGGTTTCTGTTCTGGACCCTAGCCCCATCCTTCTGTTTCTGTTCTGGACCCTAGCCCCATCCTTCCGTTTCTGTTCTGGACCCTAGCCCCATCCTTGTGTTTCTGTTCTGGACCCTAGCCCCATCCTTCTGTTTCTGTTCTGGACCCTAGCCCCATCCTTCGGTTTCTGTTCTGGACCCTAGCCCCATCCTTTGGTTTCTGTTCTGGACCCTAGCCCCATCCTTTGGTTTCTGTTCTGGACCCTAGCCCCATCCTTGTGTTTCTGTTCTGGACCCTAGCCCCATCCTTGTGTTTCTGTTCTGGACCCTAGCCCCATCCAGTCTCTGGACTGGACCCTAACCCCATCCAGTCTCTGGACCCTAACCCCATCCCGTCTGTGTTCTGACCCTAGCCCCATCCAGTCTCTGGACGGGACCCTAGCCCCATCCAGTCTCTGTTCTGGACCCTAGCCCCATCCAGTCTCTGGACTGGACCCTAGCCCCATCCAGTCTCTGGACTGGACCCTAACCCATCCTTCTGTGTCTGTTCTGGACCCTAACCTTCTGTCTCTGTACTGCACTAGACCCTAACCTTGTCTCAGTTCTGGACCCTAACCCTATCCTTCTGCCTCTGTTTTGGACTCTAACCTTCTCTCTCGGTCTCTATATTGGACAAGGCATGGAGGTATGCTGTTTAACCCTATCCTTCATAGAGGTATGCTGTTTGACCCTATCCTTCATAGAGGTATGCTGTGTTGTCCTCTTCATAGATGATAGCCACAGTCTCTCCTGCCTCCGCTACAGCAGCACTGGTCTGGATACACGCCTGGGAAAGGACAGATATGTTCATGTACAGTTTGACTAATGTTTGGGAATAATATCATCATTTATTTTACCAGAGGAGGGTATCATAAAGCAGGATCAGTTAGCCATCAGTTTGAAAACAGTTATACCGGAATTCTGACCATTTATCACATAATCCAGCTCTGTGATGTAGATGACACAAATACAGTGGGGAAATATGTTTTTTTTTACCAGGTCAGTTGACTGAGGACCTGGGGAATAGTTACAGTGGAGAGGAGGGGGGATGAATGAGCCAATTGGAAGCTGGGGATGATTAGGTGGCCATGATGGTATGAGGGCCAGATTGGAAATTTAGCCAGGACACCGGGGGTTAACATCCCTACTCTTACGATAAGTGCCATGGGATCTTTAGTGACCACAGAGAGTCAGGACAGCGGTTTAAAGACGGCACCCTACACAGGGCAATGTCCCCTATCACTGGGATCTTTTTTTAATTTAAATCAGAGGAAATAGTGCCTCCTACTGGCCCTTTGACACCACTTCCAGCAGCAGCTGGTCTCATCCAGGACCGACCCTGCTTAGCTTCAGAGGCATGCCAGCAGTGGGATGCAGGGTGGTATGCCAGCAGTGGGATGCAGGGTGGTATGCCAGCAGTGGGATGCAGGGTGGTATGCCAGCAGTGGGATGCAGTGTGGTATGCCAGCAGTGGGATGCAGGGTGGTATGCCAGCAGTGGGATGCAGGGTGGTATGCCAGCAGTGGGATGCAGGGTGGTATGCCAGCAGTGGGATGCAGTGTGGTATGCCAGCAGTGGGATGCAGTGTGGTATGCCAGCAGTGGGATGCAGTGTGGTATGCCAGCAGTGGGATGCAGTGTGGTATGCCAGCAGTGGTATGCAGGGTGGTATGCCAGCAGTGGTATGCCAGCAGTGGTATGCAGTGTGGTATGCCAGCAGTGGTATGCCAGCAGTGGTATGCCAGCAGTGGTATGCAGTGTGGTATGCCAGCAGTGGTATGCAGTGTGGTATGCTGCTGGACTCTACAGATACAGTGCATTCACATTTTGTTACGTTACAGCCTTATTCTAAAATTCATTAATAATATTATTTTCTCATCGATCTACAAGCAATACCCCATAATGACAAAGCGAAAACAGGTTTAGACATTTTTGCAAATGTATTAAAAAACAGAAATACCTTATTTACATAAGTATTCAGACCCTTTGCTATGAGACTCGAAATTGAGATCAGGTGCATCCTGTTTCCATTGATCACGCTTGAGATGTTTTTACAACTTGATTGGAGTCCACCTGTGATAATTCAATTGATTGGACACCATTTGGAAAGGCACACACACCTGTCTATATAAAAAGGTCCCACAGTTGACAGTGCATGTCAGAGCAAAAACCAAACCATGAGGTCGAAAGAATTGTCCGTAGAGCTCCGAGACAGGATTGTGTCGAGGCACAGATCTGGGGAAGGGTGCCAAAAAATTCAGCATTGAAGGTCCCCAAGAACACAGTTGCCTCCATCATTCTTAAATGGAAGAAGTTTAGAACCACCAAGACTCTTCCTAGAGCTGGTCGACTGGCCAAACTGAGCAATCGGGGGAGAAGGGCATTGGTCAGGGAGGTGACCAAGAACCCGATGGTCACTGACAGAGCTCCAGAGTTCCTCTGTGGAGATGGGAGAACCTTCCAGAAAAGCATCTCTGCAGCACTCCACCAATCAGGCCTTTATGGTAGAGTGGCCAGACGGAAGCCACTCCTCAGTAAAAGGCACATGACAGCCTGCTTGGAGTTTGCCAAAAGGCACTTAAAGGACTCTCAGACCATGAGAAACAAGATTATCTGGTCTGATGAAACTAAGATGGAACTCTGGCCTGAATGCCACGCGTCACGTCTGGAGGAAACCTGGCACCATCCCTACGGTGAAGCATGGTGGTGGCAGCATCATGCTGTGGGGATATTTTTCAGCAGCAGGGACTGGGAGACTAGTCAGGATCGAGGGAAAGATGAACGGAGCAAAGTACAGAGAGATCATTGATGAAAACCTGCTCCAGAGCGCTCAGGACCTCAGACTGGGGTGAAGGTTCACCTTCCAACAGGACAACGACCCTAAACACATAGCCAAGACAACGCAGGAGTGGCTTCGGGACAAGTCTCAATGTCCTTGAGTGGCCCAACCAGAGCCCGGACTTGAACCCGATCGAACATCTTTGGAGAGACCTGAAAATAGCTGTGCAGCGACGCTCCCCATCCAACCTGACAGAGCTTGAGAGGATCTGCAGAGAAGAATGGGAGAAACTCCCCAAATACAGGTGTGCCAAGCTTGTAGCGTCATACCCAAGAAGACTAGAGGCTGTAATCGCTGCCAAAGGTGCTTCAACAACGTACTGAGCAAAGTGTCTGAATACTTATGTAAATGTAATTTCAGTTTATTTGCAATAAATGTGCAAAATTGTCTAAAAACCTGTTTTTACTTTGTCATTATGGGGTATTGTGTAGATTGATGAGGGAAAAAAACAATTTAGATTTTTTTACTGTAAAGTTTGGTGTAGGAGGAATAATGGTCTGGGGCTGTTTTTCATGGTTCAGGCCCCTTAGTTCCAGTGAAGGGAAATCTTAACGCTACAGCATACAATGACATTCTAGACGATTCTGTGCTTCCACCTTTGGGGAAGGCCCTTTCCTGTTTCAGCTTGACAATGCCCCCGTGCAAAGCGAGGTCCATTAAATGATTTATTGAGATTGGTGTGGAAGGTAGCGGTTAAGGTCGCTGGTTTGAATCCAAGCCGACTAGTTAAAAAAATTAAAAAAATTCGGCCTGTGCCCTTGAGCAAGGCACTTAACCGTAATTGCTCCTGTAAGTCGCTCTGGATAAGAGCGTCTGCTAAATGACTAAAAGGTCAAATGTTACGTATTGTCATGTAATGCATTGTTACAGTGCATTCGGAAAGTATTCAGACCCCTTGACCGTTTCCACATTTTGTTACGTTACAGCCTTATTCTAAAATTGATTTTTTTCCTCAATCTACACACAATACCCAATAATGACAAAGCAAAAAACAGGTTTTTAGAAATGTTTGCAAATGTATTAAAAATATTCTGACCCTTTACTCAGTACTTTGTTGAAGCACCTTTGGCAGCGATTACAGCCTCAAATCTTCTTGGGTATGACGCTACAAGCTTGGCACACCTGTATTTGGGGAGTTTCTCCCATTCTTCTCTGCAGATACTCTCAAGCTCTGTCAGGTTGGATGGGGAGTGTCTCTGCACAGCTATTTTCAGGTCTCTCCAGAGATGTTAGATCGGATTCAAGTCTTGTCCCGAAGCCACTTCTGCGTTGTCTTGACTGTGTGCTTAGGGTAGTTGTCCTGTTGGAAGGTGAACCTTCGCCCCAGTCTGAGGTCCTGAGCACTCTGGAGTAGGTTTTCATCAAGGATCTCTCTGTACTTTGCTCCGTTCATCTTTCCCTCGATCCTGACCTATTTCCCAGTCCCTGATGCTGAAAAACATCCCCACAGCATGATGCTGCAACCACCATGCTTCGCCGTAGGGATGGTGCCAGGTTTCCTCCAGACGTGACGCTTGGCATTCAGGCCAAAGAGTTCAATCTTGGTTTCATCAGACCAGAGAATCTTGTTTCTCATGGTCTGAGAGTCCTTTAGGTGCCTTTTGGCAAACTTCAAGCGGGTTGTCATGTGCCTTTTACTAAAGAGTGGCTTCCGTCTGGCCACTCTACCATAAAGGCCTTATTCGTGGAGTGCTGCAGAGATGGTTGTCAGATGAACTCTGGAGCTTTGTCAGTGACCATCAGGTTCTTGGGCACCTCCCTGAATACTTATGTAAATAAGGTATCTGTTTTTTTATTTGTAATAAATATGCAAAAATGTCTAAAAACCTGTTTTCACTTTGTCATTATTGGGTATTGTGTGTAGATTGATGAGGATTTTAAAAAATGTTTTAACCATTTTAGAATAAGGTCATTCATGTAATGTATGGTCATGTAATGTTATATATGTTAATGTATTGTCATGTAATGTTATATATGTTAATGTATTGTCATGTATGGTCATGTATGGTCATGTCATGTATGGTCATGTCATGTATGGTCATGTCATGTATGGTCACGTATGGTCATGTCATGTATGGTCATGTATGGTCATGTCATGTATTGTCATGTATGGTCATGTATGGGCACGTTAAGCACGGTCACGTTAAGCACGGTCACGTTAAGCACGGTCACGTTAAGCACGGTCACGTTAAGCACGGTCACGTTAAGTATTGTCACGATGTACAGTACCCTCTCCAGCAGATGCAGCCTCTCTTCATTCAGCAGGTTGTTGTGTCTCAGCTGGTTGACAGTGTTTTCCAGACCCACAAGTTTATCCAGGTGTCTCCTGTGTCTCTGTTGCAATACCTTCACCTTCTTCTGAAGCTCTATCACAATGGCTTCCAGCTGCTCCTTACTCAGGCTGTTCTTATTGTAGCTAACAGAGGAGGAGATGTTACAGCGGTTAGGGTTACTCAGGCTGTTGTTATTGTAGCTAACAGAGGAGGAGATGTTACAGCGGTTAGGGTTACTCAGGCTGTTGTTATTGTAGCTAACAGAGGAGGAGATGTTACAGCGGTTAGGGTTCCTCAGGCTGTTGTTATTGTAGCTAACAGAGGAGGAGATGTTACAGCGGTTAGGGTTCCTCAGGCTGTTGTTATTGTAGCTAACAGAGGAGGAGATGTTACAGCGGTTAGGGTTACTCAGGCTGTTGTTATTGTAGCTAACAGAGGAGGAGATGTTACAGCGGTTAGGGTTCCTCAGGCTGTTGTTATTGTAGCTAACAGAGGAGGAGATGTTACAGCGGTTAGGGTTCCTCAGGCTGTTGTTATTGTAGCTAACAGAGGAGGAGATGTTACAGCGGTTAGGGTTCCTCAGGCTGTTGTTATTGTAGCTAACAGAGGAGATGTTACAGCGGTTAGGGTTACTCAGGCTGTTGTTATTGTAGCTAACAGAGGAGATGTTACAGCGGTTAGGGTTACTCAGGCTGTTGTTATTGTAGCTAACAGAGGAGGAGATGTTACAGCGGTTAGGGTTACTCAGGCTGTTGTTATTGTAGCTAACAGAGGAGATGTTACAGCGGTTAGGGTTACTCAGGCTGTTGTTATTGTAGCTAACAGAGGAGATGTTACAGCGGTTAGGGTTACTCAGGCTGTTGTTATTGTAGCTAACAGAGGAGGAGATGTTACAGCGGTTAGGGTTACTCAGGCTGTTGTTATTGTAGCTAACAGAGGAGGAGATGTTACAGCGGTTAGGGTTACTCAGGCTGTTGTTATTGTAGCTAACAGAGGAGGAGATGTTACAGCGGTTAGGGTTACTCAGGCTGTTGTTATTGTAGCTAACAGAGGAGATGTTACAGCGGTTAGGGTTACTCAGGCTGTTGTTATTGTAGCTAACAGAGGAGGAGATGTTACAGCGGTTAGGGTTACTCAGGCTGTTGTTATTGTAGCTAACAGAGGAGGAGATGTTACAGCGGTTAGGGTTCCTCAGGCTGTTGTTATTGTAGCTAACAGAGGAGATGTTACAGCGGTTAGGGTTACTCAGGCTGTTGTTATTGTAGCTAACAGAGGAGGAGATGTTACAGCGGTTAGGGTTACTCAGGCTGTTGTTATTGTAGCTAACAGAGGAGGAGATGTTACAGCGGTTAGGGTTACTCAGGCTGTTGTTATTGTAGCTAACAGAGGAGATGTTACAGCGGTTAGGGTTACTCAGGCTGTTGTTATTGTAGCTAACAGAGGAGGAGTTACAGCGGTTAGGGTTACTCAGGCTGTTGTTATTGTAGCTAACAGAGGAGGAGATGTTACAGCGGTTAGGGTTACTCAGGCTGTTGTTATTGTAGCTAACAGAGGAGGAGATGTTACAGCGGTTAGGGTTACTCAGGCTGTTGTTATTGTAGCTAACAGAGGAGATGTTACAGCGGTTAGGGTTACTCAGGCTGTTGTTATTGTAGCTAACAGAGGAGGAGATGTTACAGCGGTTAGGGTTCCTCAGGCTGTTGTTATTGTAGCTAACAGAGGAGGAGATGTTACAGCGGTTAGGGTTCCTCAGGCTGTTGTTATTGTAGCTAACAGAGGAGGAGATGTTACAGCGGTTAGGGTTCCTCAGGCTGTTGTTATTGTAGCTAACAGAGGAGATGTTACAGCGGTTAGGGTTACTCAGGCTGTTGTTATTGTAGCTAACAGAGGAGGAGATGTTACAGCGGTTAGGGTTACTCAGGCTGTTGTTATTGTAGCTAACAGAGGAGGAGATGTTACAGCGGTTAGGGTTACTCAGGCTGTTGTTATTGTAGCTAACAGAGGAGGAGATGTTACAGCGGTTAGGGTTACTCAGGCTGTTGTTATTGTAGCTAACAGAGGAGGAGATGTTACAGCGGTTAGGGTTACTCAGGCTGTTGTTATTGTAGCTAACAGAGGAGGAGATGTTACAGCGGTTAGGGTTACTCAGGCTGTTGTTATTGTAGCTAACAGAGGAGGAGATGTTACAGCGGTTAGGGTTACTCAGGCTGTTGTTATTGTAGCTAACAGAGGAGGAGATGTTACAGCGGTTAGGGTTACTCAGGCTGTTGTTATTGTAGCTAACAGAGGAGGAGATGTTACAGCGGTTAGGGTTACTCAGGCTGTTGTTATTGTAGCTAACAGAGGAGGAGATGTTACAGCGGTTAGGGTTACTCAGGCTGTTGTTATTGTAGCTAACAGAGGAGGAGATGTTACAGCGGTTAGGGTTACTCAGGCTGTTGTTATTGTAGCTAACAGAGGAGGAGATGTTACAGCGGTTAGGGTTACTCAGGCTGTTGTTATTGTAGCTAACAGAGGAGATGTTACAGCGGTTAGGGTTCCTCAGGCTGTTGTTATTGTAGCTAACAGAGGAGGAGATGTTACAGCGGTTAGGGTTCCTCAGGCTGTTGTTATTGTAGCTAACAGAGGAGATGTTACAGCGGTTAGGGTTACTCAGGCTGTTGTTATTGTAGCTAACAGAGGAGATGTTACAGCGGTTAGGGTTCCTCAGGCTGTTGTTATTGTAGCTAACAGAGGAGGAGATGTTACAGCGGTTAGGGTTACTCAGGCTGTTATTGTAGCTAACAGAGGAGGAGATGTTACAGCGGTTAGGGTTCCTCAGGCTGTTGTTATTGTAGCTAACAGAGGAGGAGATGTTACAGCGGTTAGGGTTACTCAGGCTGTTCTTATTGTAGCTAACAGAGGAGATGTTACAGCGGTTAGGGTTACTCAGGCTGTTGTTATTGTAGCTAACAGAGGAGGAGATGTTACAGCGGTTAGGGTTACTCAGGCTGTTGTTATTGTAGCTAACAGAGGAGGAGATGTTACAGCGGTTAGGGTTCCTCAGGCTGTTGTTATTGTAGCTAACAGAGGAGGAGATGTTACAGCGGTTAGGGTTACTCAGGCTGTTGTTATTGTAGCTAACAGAGGAGATGTTACAGCAGTTAGGGTTCCTCAGGCTGTTGTTATTGTAGCTAACAGAGGAGGAGATGTTACAGCGGTTAGGGTTCCTCAGGCTGTTGTTATTGTAGCTAACAGAGAAGGAGATGTTACAGCGGTTAGGGTTCCTCAGGCTGTTGTTATTGTAGCTAACAGAGGAGGAGATGTTACAGCGGTTAGGGTTACTCAGGCTGTTGTTATTGTAGCTAACAGAGGAGGAGATGTTACAGCGGTTAGGGTTCCTCAGGCTGTTGTTATTGTAGCTAACAGAGGAGGAGATGTTACAGCGGTTAGGGTTACTCAGGCTGTTGTTATTGTAGCTAACAGAGGAGGAGATGTTACAGCGGTTAGGGTTACTCA
The DNA here is from genome assembly GCF_964263955.1 of Coregonus lavaretus. Taxonomy (NCBI): domain Eukaryota; kingdom Metazoa; phylum Chordata; class Actinopteri; order Salmoniformes; family Salmonidae; genus Coregonus; species Coregonus lavaretus. Next base: position 464,697 of record NW_028166048.1, read on the forward strand.
GGCTGTTGTTATTGTAGCTAACAGAGGAGGATATGTTACAGCGGTTAGGGTTACTCAGGCTGTTGTTATTGTAGCTAACAGAGGAGGAGATGTTACAGCGGTTAGGGTTACTCAGGCTGTTGTTATTGTAGCTAACAGAGGAGGAGATGTTACAGCGGTTAGGGTTACTCAGGCTGTTGTTATTGTAGCTAACAGAGGAGGAGATGTTACAGCGGTTAGGGTTACTCAGGCTGTTGTTATTGTAGCTAACAGAGGAGGAGATGTTACAGCGGTTAGGGTTACTCAGGCTGTTGTTATTGTAGCTAACAGAGGAGATGTTACAGCGGTTAGGGTTCCTCAGGCTGTTGTTATTGTAGCTAACAGAGGAGATGTTACAGCGGTTAGGGTTACTCAGGCTGTTATTGTAGCTAACAGAGGAGATGTTACAGCGGTTAGGGTTACTCAGGCTGTTGTTATTGTAGCTAACAGAGGAGGAGATGTTACAGTGGTTAGGGTTCCTCAGGCTGTTGTTATTGTAGCTAACAGAGGAGGAGATGTTACAGCGGTTAGGGTTACTCAGGCTGTTGTTATTGTAGCTAACAGAGGAGGAGATGTTACAGCGGTTAGGGTTACTCAGGCTGTTGTTATTGTAGCTAACAGAGGAGATGTTACAGCGGTTAGGGTTACTCAGGCTGTTGTTATTGTAGCTAACAGAGGAGGAGATGTTACAGCGGTTAGGGTTACTCAGGCTGTTCTTATTGTAGCTAACAGAGGAGGAGATGTTACAGCGGTTAGGGTTCCTCAGGCTGTTGTTATTGCAGCTAACAGAGGAGGAGATGTTACAGCGGTTAGGGTTACTCAGGCTGTTGTTATTGTAGCTAACAGAGGAGATGTTACAGCGGTTAGGGTTACTCAGGCTGTTGTTATTGTAGCTAACAGAGGAGGAGATGTTACAGCGGTTAGGGTTACTCAGGCTGTTGTTATTGTAGCTAACAGAGGAGGAGATGTTACAGCGGTTAGGGTTACTCAGGCTGTTGTTATTGTAGCTAACAGAGGAGGAGATGTTACAGCGGTTAGGGTTCCTCAGGCTGTTGTTATTGTAGCTAACAGAGGAGGAGATGTTACAGCGGTTAGGGTTACTCAGGCTGTTCTTATTGTAGCTAACAGAGGAGGAGATGTTACAGCGGTTAGGGTTACTCAGGCTGTTGTTATTGTAGCTAACAGAGGAGGAGATGTTACAGCGGTTAGGGTTCCTCAGGCTGTTGTTATTGTAGCTAACAGAGGAGGAGATGTTACAGCGGTTAGGGTTACTCAGGCTGTTCTTATTGTAGCTAACAGAGGAGGAGATGTTACAGCGGTTAGGGTTACTCAGGCTGTTGTTATTGTAGCTAACAGAGGAGGAGATGTTACAGCGGTTAGGGTTAATCAGGCTGTTGTTATTGTAGCTAACAGAGGAGGAGATGTTACAGCGGTTAGGGTTCCTCAGGCTGTTGTTATTGTAGCTAACAGAGGAGGAGATGTTACAGCGGTTAGGGTTACTCAGGCTGTTGTTATTGTAGCTAACAGAGGAGGAGATGTTACAGCGGTTAGGGTTACTCAGGCCGTTCTTATTGTAGCTAACAGAGGAGGAGATGTTACAGCGGTTAGGGTTACTCAGGCTGTTGTTATTGTAGCTAACGGAGGAGGAGATGTTACAGCGGTTAGGGTTACTCAGGCTGTTGTTATTGTAGCTAACAGAGGAGGAGATGTTACAGCGGTTAGGGTTCCTCAGGCTGTTGTTATTGTAGCTAACAGAGGAGGAGATGTTACAGCGGTTAGGGTTCCTCAGGCTGTTGTTATTGTAGCTAACAGAGGAGGAGATGTTACAGCGGTTAGGGTTACTCAGGCTGTTGTTATTGTAGCTAACAGAGGAGGAGATGTTACAGCGGTTAGGGTTACTCAGGCTGTTGTTATTGTAGCTAACAGAGGAGGAGATGTTACAGCGGTTAGGGTTACTCAGGCTGTTGTTATTGTAGCTAACAGAGGAGGAGATGTTACAGCGGTTAGGGTTCCTCAGGCTGTTGTTATTGTAGCTAACAGAGGAGGAGATGTTACAGCGGTTAGGGTTCCTCAGGCTGTTGTTATTGTAGCTAACAGAGATGTTACAGCGGTTAGGGTTACTCAGGCTGTTGTTATTGTAGCTAACAGAGGAGGAGATGTTACAGCGGTTAGGGTTACTCAGGATGTTGTTATTGTAGCTAACAGAGGAGGAGATGTTACAGCGGTTAGGGTTCCTCAGGCTGTTCTTATTGTAGCTAACAGAGGAGGAGATGTTACAGCGGTTAGGGTTCCTCAGGCTGTTGTTATTGTAGCTAACAGAGGAGGAGATGTTACAGCGGTTAGGGTTCCTCAGGCTGTTGTTATTGTAGCTAACAGAGGAGGAGATGTTACAGCGGTTAGGGTTACTCAGGCTGTTGTTATTGTAGCTAACAGAGGAGGAGATGTTACAGCGGTTAGGGTTACTCAGGCTGTTGTTATTGTAGCTAACAGAGGAGGAGATGTTACAGCGGTTAGGGTTCCTCAGGCTGTTGTTATTGTAGCTAACAGAGGAGGAGATGTTACAGCGGTTAGGGTTACTCAGGCTGTTGTTATTGTAGCTAACAGAGGAGGAGATGTTACAGCGGTTAGGGTTACTCAGGCTGTTGTTATTGTAGCTAACAGAGGAGGAGATGTTACAGCGGTTAGGGTTACTCAGGCTGTTGTTATTGTAGCTAACAGAGGAGGAGATGTTACAGCGGTTAGGGTTCCTCAGGCTGTTGTTATTGTAGCTAACAGAGGAGGAGATGTTACAGCGGTTAGGGTTACTCAGGCTGTTGTTATTGTAGCTAACAGAGGAGGAGATGTTACAGCGGTTAGGGTTACTCAGGCCGTTCTTATTGTAGCTAACAGAGGAGGAGATGTTACAGCGGTTAGGGTTACTCAGGCTGTTGTTATTGTAGCTAACGGAGGAGGAGATGTTACAGCGGTTAGGGTTACTCAGGCTGTTGTTATTGTAGCTAACAGAGGAGGAGATGTTACAGCGGTTAGGGTTCCTCAGGCTGTTGTTATTGTAGCTAACAGAGGAGGAGATGTTACAGCGGTTAGGGTTCCTCAGGCTGTTGTTATTGTAGCTAACAGAGGAGGAGATGTTACAGCGGTTAGGGTTACTCAGGCTGTTGTTATTGTAGCTAACAGAGGAGGAGATGTTACAGCGGTTAGGGTTACTCAGGCTGTTGTTATTGTAGCTAACAGAGGAGGAGATGTTACAGCGGTTAGGGTTACTCAGGCTGTTGTTATTGTAGCTAACAGAGGAGGAGATGTTACAGCGGTTAGGGTTCCTCAGGCTGTTGTTATTGTAGCTAACAGAGGAGGAGATGTTACAGCGGTTAGGGTTCCTCAGGCTGTTGTTATTGTAGCTAACAGAGATGTTACAGCGGTTAGGGTTACTCAGGCTGTTGTTATTGTAGCTAACAGAGGAGGAGATGTTACAGCGGTTAGGGTTACTCAGGATGTTGTTATTGTAGCTAACAGAGGAGGAGATGTTACAGCGGTTAGGGTTCCTCAGGCTGTTCTTATTGTAGCTAACAGAGGAGGAGATGTTACAGCGGTTAGGGTTCCTCAGGCTGTTGTTATTGTAGCTAACAGAGGAGGAGATGTTACAGCGGTTAGGGTTCCTCAGGCTGTTGTTATTGTAGCTAACAGAGGAGGAGATGTTACAGCGGTTAGGGTTACTCAGGCTGTTGTTATTGTAGCTAACAGAGGAGGAGATGTTACAGCGGTTAGGGTTCCTCAGGCTGTTGTTATTGTAGCTAACAGAGGAGGAGATGTTACAGCGGTTAGGGTTCCTCAGGCTGTTGTTATTGTAGCTAACAGAGGAGGAGATGTTACAGCGGTTAGGGTTACTCAGGCTGTTGTTATTGTAGCTAACAGAGGAGGAGATGTTACAGCGGTTAGGGTTACTCAGGCTGTTGTTATTGTAGCTAACAGAGGAGGAGATGTTACAGCGGTTAGGGTTACTCAGGCTGTTGTTATTGTAGCTAACAGAGGAGGAGATGTTACAGCGGTTAGGGTTCCTCAGGCTGTTGTTATTGTAGCTAACAGAGGAGGAGATGTTACAGCGGTTAGGGTTACTCAGGCTGTTGTTATTGTAGCTAACAGAGGAGGAGATGTTACAGCGGTTAGGGTTACTCAGGCTGTTGTTATTGTAGCTAACAGAGGAGGAGATGTTACAGCGGTTAGGGTTACTCAGGCTGTTGTTATTGTAGCTAACAGAGGAGGAGATGTTACAGCGGTTAGGGTTACTCAGGCTGTTGTTATTGTAGCTAACAGAGGAGGAGATGTTACAGCGGTTAGGGTTACTCAGGCTGTTCTTATTGTAGCTAACAGAGGAGGAGATGTTACAGCGGTTAGGGTTCCTCAGGCTGTTGTTATTGTAGCTAACAGAGGAGGAGATGTTACAGCGGTTAGGGTTACTCAGGCTGTTCTTATTGTAGCTAACAGAGGAGGAGATGTTACAGCGGTTAGGGTTACTCAGGCTGTTGTTATTGTAGCTAACAGAGGAGGAGATGTTACAGCGGTTAGGGTTAATCAGGCTGTTGTTATTGTAGCTAACAGAGGAGGAGATGTTACAGCGGTTAGGGTTCCTCAGGCTGTTGTTATTGTAGCTAACAGAGGAGGAGATGTTACAGCGGTTAGGGTTACTCAGGCTGTTGTTATTGTAGCTAACAGAGGAGGAGATGTTACAGCGGTTAGGGTTACTCAGGCTGTTGTTATTGTAGCTAACAGAGGAGGAGATGTTACAGCGGTTAGGGTTACTCAGGCTGTTGTTATTGTAGCTAACAGAGGAGGAGATGTTACAGCGGTTAGGGTTACTCAGGCTGTTGTTATTGTAGCTAACAGAGGAGGAGATGTTACAGCGGTTAGGGTTCCTCAGGCTGTTGTTATTGTAGCTAACAGAGGAGGAGATGTTACAGCGGTTAGGGTTACTCAGGCCGTTCTTATTGTAGCTAACAGAGGAGGAGATGTTACAGCGGTTAGGGTTACTCAGGCCGTTCTTATTGTAGCTAACAGAGGAGGAGATGTTACAGCGGTTAGGATTCCTCAGGCTGTTGTTATTGTAGCTAACAGAGGAGGAGATGTTACAGCGGTTAGGGTTCCTCAGGCTGTTGTTATTGTAGCTAACAGAGGAGGAGATGTTACAGCGGTTAGGGTTACTCAGGCTGTTGTTATTGTAGCTAACAGAGGAGGAGATGTTACAGCGGTTAGGGTTACTCAGGCTGTTCTTATTGTAGCTAACAGAGGAGGAGATGTTACAGCGGTTAGGGTTCCTCAGGCTGTTGTTATTGTAGCTAACAGAGGAGGAGATGTTACAGCGGTTAGGGTTCCTCAGGCTGTTGTTATTGTAGCTAACAGAGGAGGAGATGTTACAGCGGTTAGGGTTCCTCAGGCTGTTGTTATTGTAGCTAACAGAGGAGGAGATGTTACAGCGGTTAGGGTTCCTCAGGCTGTTGTTATTGTAGCTAACAGAGGAGGAGATGTTACAGCGGTTAGGGTTACTCAGGCTGTTGTTATTGTAGCTAACAGAGGAGGAGATGTTACAGCGGTTAGGGTTACTCAGGCTGTTCTTATTGTAGCTAACAGAGGAGGAGATGTTACAGCGGTTAGGGTTCCTCAGGCTGTTGTTATTGTAGCTAACAGAGGAGGAGATGTTACAGCGGTTAGGGTTACTCAGGCTGTTGTTATTGTAGCTAACAGAGGAGGAGATGTTACAGCGGTTAGGGTTCCTCAGGCTGTTGTTATTGTAGCTAACAGAGGAAGAGATGTTACAGCGGTTAGGGTTACTCAGGCTGTTGTTATTGTAGATAACAGAGGAGGAGATGTTACAGCGGTTAGGGTTCCTCAGGCTGTTGTTATTGTAGCTAACATTGTTGTAATATTTGAGTCACTCAGATCACATTAATGTTGGGGTGACACGGGTATCTTAGCAGAACATACTGGCATTAACATTAAGGCTAGCAAGAGTCTGAGGCACCAGGACCAAGACCCTCATTCTTAGGGTAGAGGGTTAAGGTCAAAGGGTTGAGGGTTAAGGTCAAGGGGTAGAGGGTTAAGGTCAAGGTGTAGAGGGTTAAGGTGTAGAGGGTTAAGGTGTAGAGGGTTAAGGTGTAGAGGGTTAAGGTGTAGAGGGTTAAGGTGTAGAGGGTTAAGGTTAAGGTGTAGAGGGTTAAGGTGTAGAGGGTTAAGGTGAAGGTGTAGAGGGTTAAGGTGTAGAGGGTTAAGGTGAAGGTGTAGAGGGTTAAGGTGTAGAGGGTTAAGGTTAAGGTGTAGAGGGTTAAGGTGAAGGTGTAGAGGGTTAAGGTGTAGAGGGTTAAGGGGTAGAGGGTTAAGGTGTAGAGGGTTAAGGTGTAGAGGGTTAAGGTTAAGGTGTAGAGGGTTAAGGTTAAGGTGTAGAGGGTTAAGGTGTAGAGGGTTAAGGTTAAGGTGTAGAGGGTTAAGGTGTAGAGGGTTAAGGTGTAGAGGGTTAAGGTGTAGAGGGTTAAGGTGTAGAGGGTTAAGGATGCTCTTTACCGGTGTTCCTCCAGTTGGCTTCCCCGGTGTTCCATACGGTCCTCCTCCTCCTCCTCCGTCTCCCCCTCCTCAGTCTCCAGTCTCTCCAGTGTGAGGATAAGTGATCCGGGAGAGGGGGGCATGTGCTTGGACACTATAGGCAGTGTGGAGACGATGGGTGTGGGGCTGAGAGCTGAGGACAGCACAGTGTCTGGGGGAATGCTGAACTGAGCCGCCCCGCTGGACAGAATGTTGGGGATCGTCTCAAAGTAGGCGATGATCTGAGCCCCGCCACCGTGGTAGTCCTGGGAGACAGACAGCTCCTCCATCTCAGGAGAGACGTTCTCGATGAGCAGAGTTGTCGGGGACAACACAAAATGACCGACATCTTCCGTTGTTCCCAGGTCATAACCTTCAGTCAAGATGGCTGCTGTGACCCTACTCACCTCCACCTCTTCCAGCTGTTCCGACACCACCACCTCTCCATCCAGCCCACCATGCTCCCCTCCACCCTCCAGCCCACCCAGATCCTCTACTGTTTGGAACACAGTAACAGGGAAGCCTCCTGCAGCACCGTCATGGCTCCACCCCTCTAACGCTGACGGAGGCAGAGCTGCTGTGTGCAGTAGGTCCACTGTGTGCCCAGTCACGTCCCTCTCCTCCAGCAGCTCTGCCTCCTCAGTCGCTGAGGGGTTAACCGTGTCATAGAGTGTCACTGTGTTCGCACTGTCACTGTCTGTGGAGTCGCTAGCTGGCATCCCAAAGTCAGAAGAGGTGGTCCGTGTTTTCCTGCTGTGTCGCAGCCTTTTGGATTTCCGACTCTCACGGTGTTCCTCACCTTTACGTTTCTGTCCAAAACACAAAGGGAAGAGGAAGAGCGTTGTTCAACTTCTGAATCTAATCATTTAAAAAGCACAAAAATCATCTAACAGACTCAAATACATGCAGAACTTGAAAGAAGGAACATAAACCAACATGGATGGCTTTCCCCTGTTACATTTAGGTTGACTTTATCAGGGATAACATGTCACCACATTTACAGACAATAACCTAGGGTTAGAGTGACCTTAACAGTGCATTCTGAAAGTATTCAGACCCCTTGACTTTTTCCACATTTTGTTACGTTACAACCTTATTCTAAAATTGATTAAGTTGTTTTTCCCCCTCATCAATCTACACACAATATCACATAATGACAAAGCAAAAACAGGTTTTTCAAAATTTTTGCAAATGTATGAAGAATAAACAGAAATACCTTATTTACTTAAGTATTCAGACCCTTTGCTATGAGATTCGAAATTGAGCTCAGGTGCATCCTGTTTCCATTGATCATCCTTGAGATGTTGTTATAACTTGATTGAGTCCACCTGTGGTAAATTCAATTGATTGGACATGATTTGGAAAGGCACACACTTGTCTAGATCAGTTCCCACAGTTGACAGTGCATGTCAGAGCAAAAACTAAGCCATGAGGTCGAAGGAATTGTCTGTGGAGCTCTGAAACAAGATTGTGTCGAGGCACAGATCTGGGAGAACATTCCAGAAGGCCAACCATCTCTGTAGCACTCCACCAACCAGGCCTTTATGGTAGAGTGGCCAGACGGAAGCCACTCCTCAGTAAAAGTCATGACAGCCCGCTTGGAGTTTGCCAAAAGGCACTTAAAGGACTCTCAGACCATGAAGCAAGATTCTCTGGTCTGATGAAACCAAGGTTGAACTCTTTGGCCTGAATGCCAAGCGTCACGTCTGGAGGAAACCAGGCACCATCTCTACGGTGAAGCATGGTGGTGGCAGCCTCATGCTGTGGAGATGTTTTTCAGCGGCAGGGACTGAGAGACTAGTCAGGATCGAGGGAAAGTTGAACGGAGCAAAGTACAGAGAGATCCTTGATGAAAACCTGCTCCAGAGCGCTCAGGACCTCAGATGGGGCGAAGGTTCACCTTCCAACAGGACAACAACTCGAAGCATACAGCCAAGACAACGCAGGAGAGGCTTCGGGACAAGTCTCTGAATGTCCTTGAGTGGCCCAGCCAGAGCCCAGACTTGAACCTGATCTAACATCTCTGGAGAGACCTGAAAATAGCTGTGCAGCGACGCTCCCCATCCAACCTGACAGAGCTAGAGAGGATCTGCAGAGAAGAATGGGAGAAACTCCCAAAATATAGGTACGCCAAGCTTGTAGCATCATACTTGTAGCTTCAACAAAGTACTTAGTAAAGGGTCTGAATACTTATGTAAATGTTATATTTCAGTTTTTTATTTTTAATACATTTGCAAAATTGTCTAAAAACCAGTTTTTGCTTCGTCATTATGTGGTATTGTGTCTAGATTGATGAGGGGGAAAAACGATTTAATCAATTTTAGAATAAGGCTGTAACATAACAAAATGTGTTAAAAGTGAAGGGGTCTGAATACTTTCCAAATGCACTGCACCTCTGTGAGCTGGAAGACAGTGGGCACAGCGTTATTCTCCAGGTAACGGATCCCCCAGCGCAGCTTGAAGCTGGAGGATGCAAAATGTTCATGACAGATATACTGGTGTCTGGAAGGGGTCCAGTCCTCACGACCCATGTTTTTCAACCACTGCTCTAAGCGGGCTGGGTCCTGCAGCGGAAACCTACAGGAGCAGGAGAACAACAGTATTAGTTTCCAACAGAAACCTGCTTGAGTCAGGTCATGCAACTGTGACCCACATTGCGAAACATTCAATATGAGTGGCTAACACATGGAGGAAAGATAACTGCTAGCTACTGTAGAACATCGACCATATGGCAGATCAGCTTACACATCAAATACATTGTGTTAACTTAGCTAACTATCAATATGGTTTAGCACATATGTAATATTTGTCAAAATAGTATTAGCCTTTGAGCGACATGATAATGCTTGACACCTTGCCATTCATAGTAGCCAGCTAAACTTAACTCCACGTTAGTGTGGGCGGCCTGGAGTTGAAATGACAGATAAAATTACGTTTATCCAAAACTATTGTTTTTGGCAGCCAAACACTAGCCCGCAATTATACAAGACAATGTGTTTAAAAAATAATCATATATATATATATAAATGACATTTTATGTCACATAAAATGGCGTTATTGAAAAACTAGTTCGCCCACACTAGTCGCCGCTTAACTCCATCGTAAATTGTTGAGTTTAATCGGCTATCATTAATATCGAAAGTTACTGCTCGCATAGTTATAGTCAAGCTAGCAACAAATACAGCCATGCTTACTTGTAGAAGCTTTTCCTATCAGAATTGTTGTTTCCAGAGTCATTCTTGCAGTTCGGTGCAGAACAATACTTCGGCATCTCGTCGAGCACCTTGAGGGGTTATCTTTAAAACTAGCCTGGCAAGGTGAGTTGTCAGTTTTGTGCCTGGCAAGGTGAGTTGTCAGTTTTGTGCCTGGCAAGGTGAGTTGTCAGTTTTGTGCCTGGCAAGGTGAGTTGTCAGTTTTGTGCCTGGCAAGGTGAGTTGTCAGTTTTGTGCCTGGCAAGGTGAGTTGTCAGTTTTGTGATCAACTTGTAGCGTGCGTCAGCTGTTAGCTTCTGTGCGTTACGTCAGAACGATGCGACTCGCATATCACGTGTTATGCCGCGATCATAATAACTGGGAATTCGGAACTGGGAAATCCATTTTCAATTCAATTTAAGGTCTTTATTTGTATGGGAAACATATGTTTACATTGCCAAAGCAAGTGAAATAGATAATAAACAAAAGTGAAATAAACAATACAAAATTAACTGTAAACGTTACACTCACAAAAGTTCCAAAATAATAAAGACATTTCAAACGTCATATTATGTGTATACTGTTTAATAATGATGTGCAAATAGTTAAAGTACAAAAAGGAAAATAAATAAACATAACTATCCGACTTCAGTGCGTTCAAAACTGGGAACTCGGGAGAAAAAAAAACAGCCTCCGACTGGGAAAAATCGATTTGAACGGTCATCCAACTCGGAATTCCAACTCGGGAACCCTGGCCTTTTTCTAGATCTCCGACATTCGAAACTGAAGAACACCGACGTCATGATTTTATCTCGTATTTTTCAGAGTTCCGAGTTTTTTTGAATGCGGCATTAAACTCCCACTTCTGAGATTCTCAACAGCTGTAGCACAGTCAGAACAATGAGCCATCTATTTCACCAGATGTATAAATGTGAAGCATCCGGTTGGCGTTTCCACTTCGTTAAGAAACAGAAGGAAAAAAAAACACAGCTCAATCAAAACCAGAGAGCTTTCGACACACCCACTCCTTTCCACATGCCTACTACTTTCCTTTCGACACACCCACTCCTTTCGACACGCCTACTACTTTCCTTTCGACACACCCACTCCTTTCGACACGCCTACTACTTTCCTTTCGACACACCCACTCCTTTCCACATGCCTACTACTTTCCTTTCGACACACCCACTCCTTTCGACACGCCTACTACTTTCCTCTCGACACACCCACTCCTTTCGACACGTCTACTTCTTTCCTTTCGACACACCCACTCCTTTCGACACGCCTACTTCTTTCCTTTGGACACACCCACTCCTTTCCACACGCCTACTACTTTCCTTTCGACATATTGAGCGGCAGCTAACTGGAATTTAGACCTATTTTTTTTGGTGCTTTCAAGACAGGACTTCCGTCACAGCTTTGCGTTTGAAGTCTGTCTGTCATTGACGTCAGTGCAGGGACGGCGGATGAAAGTTTGTTTCGGGGAATCTTTCATTGAGTTTATCTTTAGCTAGCTACGTTAGCTAGCCAGTCGCCAGGAGAGGGATTTTTGAAATCGTTGAAAAACAAACAAACTTTACTCCGCACGGCCGTGCTGTGAATGGGTGAGAGATGGTAGGAGATCGTGATGGAGAGGAAAGTGAAGCAAGTATGGAACATGGTGGTACAAATAAAGGAGGGAGTGAGAGAGAAAACGAAAGCGGGAGAGAAAGGGAGTAGGGGAATGGAGGGGAGCGAGAGGTCTACGGAGGTAGAGAGGAGGCAGAAAAGGAGGTTTGAGGAGAGCAACCTAGCTTCCGACGCTAGCGGAAGTTCAGAGGTAGAAAGTGCAGAGGAAGGGCAAGATAAGACACGAGGGGAACATGGAGGTGAGGAGGAGCATAAAGTGATTATGAAGTTTAGGGAGGAAGGGAGAGTTGGGGCGATGAGTCCCATAAGGTGGACGGCTGTGATAAACGAGTTGATTGGGGAAGTTGTCAATGCTAAAGTGTTAAGAGATGGGAGCTTGTTGTGCTGTAAGGACATGGCGCAGAGGGAAAAAGCTCTTAGTGAAGCAAACAGGGAAGTGTGAGGTGGAGTCGAGCAGCTGGACTGATCAAGCAGGGAAGTGTGAGGTGGAGTCGAGCAGCTGGACTGATCAAGCAGGGAAGCAGTGGAGTAAAAGGCCCGTGGCCCCGTGTAGCTCAATTGGTAGAGCATGGCGCTTGCAACGCCAGGGTTGTGGGTTTGATTCCCACGGGGGGCCAGTATGAAAAAAACAAAAACATGTATGCACTCACTAACTGTAAGTCGCTCTGGATAAGAGCGTCTACTAAATGACTAAAATGTTAAAATGTAAGGGGTGGTAACAGGAGTGCCTGTGAGTGTTAGCACTAAAGAGGTAAGGGACAATTTGAGAGGAGGCGTTCTAGTGAATGTACACAGATTGCAAGCAACAAGGGCTGGAGATAGGGTAGATGGCACGTCTATTCTGTTACATTTTAAGGACCGGGTATTGCCAAATAAGGTAACAATAGGATATATGAGTTATTATGCACAGAGGGTAGTGCGTACGGCCCAGTACATCACTGGGGCCAAGCTTCCTGCCATCCAGGACCTCTATACCAGGCGGTGTCAGAGGAAGGCCCTCAAAATAGTCAAAGACTCCAGCCACCCAAGTCATAGACTGTTCTCTCTGCTACCGCACGGCAAGCGGTACCGGAGTGCCAAGTCTAGGTCCTAAAGACTTCTCAACAGCTTCTACCCCCAAGCCATAAGACTCCTGAACAGCTAATCATGGCTACCCGGACTATTTGCACTGCCCCCCCACCATCTTTTTACGCTGCTGCTACTCTGTTAATTATTTATGCATAGTCACTTTAACTCTACCCACATGTACATATTACTTCAACTACCTCAACTAGCCGGTGCCCCCGCACATTGACTCTGCACCGGTACCCCCCTGTATATAGCCTCCCTACTGTTATTTTATTTTACTTCTGCTCTTTTTTTCTCAACACTTTTTTGTTTTATTTTATTTTTTATTAAAAAATAAATGCACTGTTGGTTAAGGGCTGTAAGTAAGCATTTCACTGTAATGTCTGTACCTGTTGTATTCGGCGCATGTGGCCAATAACGTTTGATTTGATTTATGTGAGGGCTTATGTACCGAAGCCTTTAAGATGTTATAAATGCCAGAGGTTTGGGCATGTGGCAACAGTCTGTAAAGAGGAAAAAGAGGTGTGGAGGAGAGCATGAGTATGGGAAGTGAGGAGATGGTGTACACCCAAAGTGCTGCAACTGTGGGGGGTGCTCATAGTGTGGCATATAGTGGGTGTGAGGCTATGAAGAAGGCAGTGGAGGTGCAATAAATGAGAGCGGAGAGAAGGGTGTCATATGCTGATGCAGTGAGGGTGGTCCAGGTCCAGGGAGATATAGGTTCAAGGGAGAGAAGGGTAGGAGCATCTAGACCGGGGATTACGGGGCAGGTGGGCAGCGATATGGTATACATAGAAAAGAGAAAGCTGGTGACGTTTGATAGAAAATAAAGATCTGGTGTGCCTGAATGATGGCCGAGGGACCAGGATTGATGTAGCCACAGGGAAAGAGTCTGCCTCGGTCCTCACTCTGGTATCTAGTGCGATGGCAGGAATCTGTGAGTGGGAGGTATGGGAGGAGTCGACAGTAGGGAGTGATCATTACCCCATAGTATGCACAGTAGGCCAGAGGGAGGAGGAGGTGTCAGTGGAGGGAGTAGGCAGGTGAGTGTTTGGAAGGGCAAAGTGGGATCAGTTTCAGGAGCTGAGTGAGCAGGTGATGGCTCGGGTGGATATGAGAGAGGATGTGGATAGTATGAATAACTGGGTGAGAACAGCGTTAGTGGGGGGCAGCTACTGAGGCTATAGTTCAGGGAGGAGGAGGAGGAGGAAAGCAGTCCCATGGTGGATGGAGGAGTGTGGGGCAGCGGTGAGGAGTAGGAACAGGGCATTTAGAGGACTGAAAAGGATGCATAACTTCCAACATCTGATTCAGTATAAGCAGGCCCAGGCCCTGGTGAGGAGAACTATCCGTCAGGCAAAGAGGTCATGTTGGCATCGGTTCTGTGACACCATTGGAACGGCGACACCTGTGGGAGAAGTGTGGGGGATGATTAAGAGGATGAGTGGGATCAGAAGGGAGTGGGATTATCCAGTGTTGACGAGTGGGGAGGATGTGGCAGTAACAGATGAGGAGAAGGCAGAGATGATGGCCAAAGCGTTTGTCCAAGTGCATAGCTCCGCAAATCTGTCAGAGGAGGGGCAGAGGGGGAGGGAGAACACGAGAGAGGAGCATCCTGGAGTGCTGGAAAGGAGGGAGGATGTAAAGGATGCGTTGAGTGCACCATTTACCAGGGCAGAGGTGAAAAGAGCAATAGGTAAGGCTGGGTTAACTTCACCTGGGAAAGATGAGGTGTGCTATGTTATGTTGGCCCATCTTAGTGATGAGGCACTGGATAAGGTATTACATTTACATTTTAGACATTTAGCAGACGCTCTTATCCAGAGCGACTTACAGTTAGTGAGTGCATACATAATTGTTTTATTTTTTCATACTGGCCCCCCGTGGGAATCGAACCCACAACCCTGGCGTTGCAAACGCCATGCTCTACCAACTGAGCTACATCCCCCCTGTATTGGTGTTGTACAACAGAGTGTGGGAGGAGGGGAAACTACCAGGCAGTTGGAAGGAGGCAGGAAGGAGCCAACGAAGCCAACAAGGTATCGGCCAATAGCTTTAACATCACATGTATGTAAGATTATGGAACGTATGATTACGGAGAGGCTAACTTACTTCCTGGAGAGCAGAGGGCTAGTATCGCCACATCAGAGTGGGTTCAGGAAGGGTAGGGGAACTATGGATCCAGTGCTCTGCTTAGAAGCAGAGGTCAGGAAGACTCAGATGAACAAGGAGACTGTTGTAGCTGTCTTTTTTGATGTGGAGAAGGCGTATGATATGACGTGGAAGGAGGGGTTGTTAATCAAGCTTGATATTATGGGGGTAGGAGGAAGAATGTACAACTGGATGAAGGACTTCCTGTTAGGAAGGTCTATCCAGGTGAGGGTGGGGAAGTCTTTATCAGGCAGCTACCTGGTGGATAACGGTACACCACAGGGGAGCATGATTAGTCCTCTGTTGTTCTCAATCATGATCAATTATGTTTACTCTCAGGTACAGCCGGATATAGGGAGGTCATTATTTGCAGACGATGGGGCCTTATGGAAGAGGGGAAGAAATGTGCCATACATAGTCAGGAAGGTGCAGGAAGCAATTGATGAGGTAGAGCGGTGGGCATTAATGTGGGGATTCAGGTTCTCTGTAGAGAAAACTCAAACAGTGTTCTTTACCAGGAGGAAGGTGGGAGATGAGGTATGCTTGAGGTTATATGGGAGAAACTTGGAGAGGGTGGGGACCTTCAGGTTCCTTGGGGTATACTTTGATACTAGACTGACCTGGGCAGAACACATTGAGAGAGTGGTGGGAAAGTGTAAGAAGGTGCTAAATGTGATGCGCTGTCTGACAGGGAAGGAGTGGGGGGCGTTCCTCATTGAAGACCATGTATGTTGCATTGATCCGATCTGTAATAGACTATGGAAGTATAGCATATGGTCCGGCAGCCCGGACCTCACTGGAAAGGCTAGATGTCATACAGGGGCTCGGACCTCCCCAGTGGCTGCATTACAGGTGGAGATGGGGCATATGCCGTTGCAGATTAGGAGACAGCAGCTAGCAATGAGTTACTGGGTCTAACTACAAGGACATGGGGTGTCTCATCCTGCAAAAAGGGGTTTTACAGGCATGCTGGGAACATGAGCAAAGACTGAACACGAGCTTTGGGGTGGGTGGGTAATACCCAGGCGAAGGAGATGGGACTGTATGGAAGGGAGTTTAGTCCAACGGTAGTTATTCCTGTAAATCCACCATGGCTACTCCCGCCTCCAGTAGTTGATCTAGAAGTGTTGGAGAGACTACAGAAAGATAGGGAGGGGGTTGATCCAGCTAATTTCTTTAAAGAGACTTCTGGAAACTGTGTATCAGGATTTTGTGGCCATTTACACAGATGGTTCAAAAGATCCAAGGACAGGACGAACTGGGTCAGCATTTGTAGTGTGGGGTGGAAGTCAGGAAACGTATTACAGGTCATCTGGCTGTATATACGGCAGAGCTGATGGCCATACTGTTGGCCTTGCAGTGGGTGGAGCTGATGGCCATACTGTTGGCCTTGCAGTGGGTGGAGCTGATGGCCATACTGTTGGCCTTGCAGTGGGCGGAGCTGATGGCCATACTGTTGGCCTTGCAGTGGGTGGAGCTGATGGCCATACTGTTGGCCTTGCAGTGGGCGGAGCTGATGGCCATACTGTTGGCCTTGCAGTGGGTGGAGCTGATGGCCATACTGTTGGCCTTGCAGTGGGTGGAGCTGATGGCCATACTGTTGGCCTTGCAGTGGGTGGAGGAAGTCAAACAAGACAGAGTAGTTATTTGCTCTGACTCATGTGCAGTATTAATGAGTCTCCAGTCTTTTAGCTCACGTAGCAGACAATACTTGCTTTATGAGGTGCTACAAACCCATGGCAGGATTAAACAGATGGGTATTCAGATAAGACTGACTTGGGTCCCAGCCCATGTGGGGGTGGAGGGGAACGAGGCAGTAGATGAACAGGCTAAACAAGCACTTAGTAGTGGGGATGTTGATGTTGAAGTGTCAATGAGCAAGGCAGAGGCAAAAATACTGATATATACAGTGATGGTGCAGAGATGGCAGGAGCAGTGGAATAGAGATAATAAGGGAAGGCGTTTATTTCAAGTACAGAGGAAAGTCTCGGGGAGGGGAGGACGGCAGGAAGGGACAGAAGAGAGGAGGCTATTTTTTACAAGATTAAGGGTGGGACACAGCCAGCTGAATAAGACATTAAACATGATAGGAAAGCATCCATCAGGAAAGTGTGATTATTGTCAGGAAATAGAGACTGTGGAGCATGTATTGCTACAGTGTGGGCAGTATCAGAGGGAAAGAGAGAGGATGAGATTTAGTATGAGGGAGAAGGGGATACAGGAAATTAGTTTAAAGAGTATATTGAGCAGAACGTCATTAGATATAGTCTCAAATATTGTATATTTTTTTAAGAGAAACGGGGTTGGCAGGTAGGATTTAGTTTCTCCCTGTCTCTGGCCCACACTCCAGTACGGTAGGTGGCGGTAATGCACCATAATGTTGGATGCCAACCGCCGATAAACCCCACTGAAGAAGAAGGCGTTTCCACTCCCTACCAGATATGGTGACGAGACAAAGCCCAATGGCCGGCAGTGAGTCAAGCTGGAGCGAGATGGATTTTTGGGCGAGATTCTGCTAATCGAATGAAACATTTGATCTCCGTACAGTTTTCTGTTTCCAAAACTAGAATCTGTAACAAATAGAGTGGACTGTGTTTTGTAAACTTTACCCTTTGCCAAAGTTTTTAAAAAATTGCGTTGTTTAGGAGCGCAAGGGCGAATTGAGTTATTGCACACGCGCGGTTCAGAGTAGGCGGTTCCCTGAAGGTAAAACGTAAATAAATGCTAGAACGCGCCAATAGGATAATAATTATAATAATTGCTCCTGTAAGCAGACTTACAGGAGCAATTAGGGTTAAGTGCCTTGCTCAAGGGCACATCGACAGATTTTTCACCTAGTCGGCTCGGGGATTAGAACCAGCGACCTTTCGGTTACTGGCACTACGCTCTTAACTACTAAACTATCTCACTAGCTCGTGCTTGGCTCTGCCCACTATGACTCTTTTGCTCCCATTGGAAACGACAGGCTCTGGTCTATCTTGGTTACTTATAAAGCATCTTCGGCAGTAGAGTCATAAGAGATCATTATCTCCACATCTGCCTGTTGGTGTCGTTCTTATATTTCCGTTTACATTTTAAGTCATTTAGCAGACGCTCTTATCCAGAGCGACTTACAGTTAGTGAGTGCATACATTTTTCATACTGCCCCCCCCCCGTGGGAATCGAACCCACAACTCAATGGTTGGTATATGTCTAAAGACAACATGGTAATAAACTGTACTTGGCTGCAATAGCAAATATATTGGTAATTTCTTTGCAGTGGGTCCGTTTCTTGACTCGATCGATAATCATTGCTGCGCTCTGGTGTCCTGATGCAGACCCTGTGTACTTACATTTCACACAGAAATAATCATTCATTTATAAATCACTGGACTGGATTTTTTTTTATTCAATAACTTTTTTTTTCTCCAAGCATGTACACAGAATTAATTTTAAATGATAGTATATATATATATATATACACACACACATACACTTCAGTGTATATCATTATCTAAAAAGTTTAGGGCCAATATTGGACACTGCAGCTGTGCGCTTGAGAGAGAAGAGGAGGCTTGTTGTCTGGACTTCTGGGCTATACATCCACACAACGGCAAAAGTCACTGGTGGACAAAACTAACAGTGGAGCGGGTTGGAGCGTCACACCAGTGACTTGGAATTGTAGCAAAGCAGGTCGGGAGAGAAGAGCGGTTGTGCTGCCAGGAGACTGAAGAGTTGACGTGGAGAGCGGCAACACTGCACCCCCAACAGGTAGAGGAGAGGCGCAGCAGTGCACAACAGCAACGTCACAACGATGAGTTTTGTACATGTTGAATGTGAAGGAACCTACATGCGTGTCTAAAACACCTGACTAGCAGTAATGAACAGCACCATGCAGTGAGACTGTAGACAAAACAACCAGGTTCATCCCAAAACACCTTGTTTTCTCCTGAAGATGGAATCATAGCTACATTTTCTACAACTTACGTTTGCCATACTGTAAAAAATATGTAACTTTAAACTATATTTTACAGGATGTATGAACCAATACTATAGCATAGACATTCTGCTGCCCCCCCCCCCCCCCCCCCCAAACCAGAGACGCTATAATCTTTGCAGTAGACCAAGAAGAACAACCAACAGTAGCAGAACAGTTTCGCTGCCGTGTGTTCTTGTAAAACCAGACAGTTCTGATCATTCCAGTTCTTATATAACAATACAGTATAATTCATAGTTCTAAATCACTACCGGGAATGAAACGCATCAATAGCCAGAAATGAAACCCATGGTGTGGGACCAATATGGACAGATATTTGGGAGAGATTGAGTTTTCCAGTTTTAGCAATACAAAAAAAAATGAACACACCCAGTTCTTGACTGTGCCGGTCGAATATATCTCTTTCCACCTTAACTACCATTACACCACCATGTTGTCTACTCAGAATGCAACAAGAGGGATTATCGGAACTGGTCGCAATTCGCTCCCCATTCCTTCCGCTTGGCACTAACCCCTTTGATGTTTGCAGATCTGTAAAGTGCTGACCCTTCAGATGTACAAACATCAAAGAAATAAGGCCAAGGGGAGGGGGTAGGGAACTGCTGGGAGAGGGGGATCCCATGGACCAGTGGACCAGGGCATGTTGTTGTCTAAGTGCTGGAAGGACTGGTGGGTGTGGCCGGCCAGGAGGGAGGGGTCAGGCTGAGTGTCGTGGGCGTGGCCTCTACATCATCCCCATCTGCATCAGGGAGTTCGCGTACGCCATCGGCTTCACATTCGGATGAGGCTGTGGAGGAGAGAGAGAGAGATATTTTTATTGGCCGTGGCTACGAATACGGAGTTTTAGTCTCAAAGCTAAGGGATCCAGATCCGTTCTGCGCATGTGTTATTTTCTGCACACTGCGTAGCTACTGCTCACACTCCACCTGCCTTCATGTTTCTCTTTAAATCACACTCTTCTGAACCATGACGACATATAGCCTCTCTCTGCCTCATATTTATGAACAGCTGAAATTAAAAACCCTGTGGCCATTCCCACAAATATTTATTTAAGGCTATAACGACCCCGTCTGTTGTAACCGATATTGCAGTTGCGCAAGCAGGACAGTCCCAACACACTGCATTGTAGCAAAAGCAATCAGCGTTTTGTGTGGTGTAGCCAAATCTTAATAGTCGCTGCCATATCGTAGCCACTAGTCAGTGCTCCTGGGAAAAAAAGAGTAACTCCCCACTTGAGTTTTGCGTCGGGGCAGTTTTAACCGCTCACCCCTGGGCAGCCAAACATTCTCGGCAGCCCGAGCATGTGTATCCGGACCGGTAATCAGAGTCTGACAACGGGCAAGTTCGTTTTTTTAAAAATCGCGCTGTTATTCCTTACGTCGTTTGTTAACTACTGCTTTAGACTGTCTCCTATTGGTGATGATAATCTTCATCGTTAACTACTGCTTTAGACTGTCTCCTATTGGTGATGATAATCTTCATCGTTAACTACTGCTTTAGACTGTCTCCTATTGGTGATGATCATCTTCATAGTTAACTACTGCTTTAGACTGTCTCCTATTGGTGATGATAATCTTCATAGTTAACTACTGCTTTAGACTGTCTCCTATTGGTGATGATAATCTTCATAGTTAACTACTGCTTTAGACTGTCTCCTATTGGTGATGATAATCTTCATAGTTAACTACTGCTTTAGACTGTCTCCTATTGGTGATGATAATCTTCATAGTTATGCTGCCTTATCGTAGTGAGAGTTGCTGGAAGAAAAGAACTAGCCAATGTTTGCAATGATGAGAAAATCATGGCTATTTTGACTGCCTGTATGTGTCGTGCTTGTGTTCAATATGCTGGCCTACATATACTGTCAGAACAGACAAAGTGTGCATCAACATGTCTTTTGTGGAGGCTAAAACATGAAAAAATAACATACAAATCGCACTTGAGGGATGGAATGCATATCTGGAACATGTTGACCATATCTTTAGTGTACAACATTACATTTCCTCCTCCATGTCAATGAGGGGGAAGCGGCAGCGGAGCAGCGGGAAGCAGACTCTGCTGCTTCCCACTCGGCTGTCTACGTAGCTGCTTCCCACTCGGCTGTCTACGTAGCTGCTTCCCACTCGGCTGTCTACGTAGCTGCTTCCCACTCGGCTGTCTACGTAGCTGCTTCCCACTCGGCTTCCTACGTAGCTGCTTCCCACTCGGCTTCCTACGTAGCTGCTTCCCACTCGGCTGCTGTCTACGTAGCTGCTTCCCACTCGGCTGCTGTCTACGTAGCTGCTTCCAACTCGGCTTCCTACGTAGCTGCTTCCCACTCGGCTTCCTACGTAGCTGCTTCCCACTCAGCTTCCTACGTAGCTGCTTCCCACTCGGCAGCTGTCTACGTAGCTGCTTCCCACTCGGCTGCTGTCTACGTAGCTGCTTCCAACTCGGCTTCCTACGTAGCTGCTTCCCACTCGGCTTCCTACGTAGCTGCTTCCCACTCAGCTTCCTACGTAGCTGCTTCCCACTCGGCTGTCTACGTAGCTACTTCCCACTCGGCTGTCTGCGTAGCTGCTTCCCACTCGGCTTCCTACGTAGCTGCTTCCCACTCGGCTGTCTAGATAGCTGCTTCCCACTCGGCTTCCTACGTAGCTGCTTCCCACTCGGCTGTCTACGTAGCTGCTTCCCACTCGGCTGTCTACGTAGCTGCTTCCTACTCGGCTGTCTACGTAGCTGCTTCCCACTCGGCTGTCTACGTAGCTGCTTCCTACTCGGCTGTCTACGTAGCTGCTTCCCACTCGGCTGTCTACGTAGCTGCTTCCCACTCGGCTGTCTACGTAGCTGCTTCCTACTCGGCTGTCTACGTAGCTGCTTCCCACTCGGCTGTCTACGTAGCTGCTTCCTACTCGGCTGTCTACGTAGCTGCTTCCCACTCGGCTGTCTACGTAGCTGCTTCCCACTCGGCTGTCTACGTAGCTGCTTCCTACTCGGCTGTCTACGTAGCTGCTTCCCACTCGGCTGTCTACGTAGCTGCTTCCTACTCGGCTGTCTACGTAGCTGCTTCCCACTCGGCTGTCTACGTAGCTGCTTCCCACTCGGCTGTCTACGTAGCTGCTTCCCACTCGGCTTCCTACGTAGCTGCTTCCCACTCGGCTGTCTACGTAGCTGCTGTTCAGTGCTTCCCACTGCCCCCTCATTGACATGGAGGAGGAATGTAATGTTGTACACTAAAGATATGGTCAACATGTTCCAGATATGCATTCCATCACTCAAGTTCAGTCCGAATTTGATCATGACAAGAAAAATATATTTGATTTAAAGGCCTGAAAGGTACTGTAACTAAAGAGATGTACTGTTATTGTTAAGGTTAATATGTCATAGTTAAAATCAGATGTACTGACCACAGCAGTGAACTGGTGAAACTCTGGTTTGAGGTCTGATCCCCTGAGGTGGATGTACGCTCCTTTATTAGCCATCTGATCACTGGGGGGGAGAGGGGAGAGAGGAGAGGGAGGGGGGAGAGAGAGAGGGGGGAGGGAGGGAGAGGGAGGGGGGAGAGAGGGGAAGGAGGGAGAGAGAGGGGGGAAGGAGGGAGAGAGAGGGGGGAAGGAGGGAGAGAGAGGGGGGAAGGAGGGAGGGAGAGAGGGGAGGGAGGGAGAGAGAGGGGGGAAGGAGGGAGGGAGAGAGGGGAGGGAGGGAGAGAGAGGGGGGAAGAAGGGAGGGAGAGAGAGGGGGGAGAGGGGGGGGGGGGGGAGAGAGAGAGAGAAGACATTTACTGTGATCTTAAACTCTACGCCTTTAGAGGGGGTGACATTTGACATGTGAGAGTCTTACAATAGATATTGTTTTAGATCTGACAATGCAGAAGCAAATCACTAAAGTGGGATTGAATAGTGAGTCTGTTGCCCTAGTTACCAGTAGTTGGGCGCTGAGAAGACTGTGATGCACTTCCCTGAGTGTGTGACCTCATAACCCTCGGCCTTGACCTCGTGGCTGCGGACGATGTAATCCAGGTTGTTCTGTTCCAGGAACCGCTCTGTGACGTCAGGTCCAAATTGACAGCTCACACCTCGCTTAGAGACAGACCGCCCATTCTGAGGGTCGGGAGAGGGAGGGGGTAGAGAAAATCATTAAATAGACAGATGACATCATGCAGCACAGCTATTTAAACCAGATTATATAATAATTATATATTGTTGATGACAGAGTATATTTCTAGGGCAGTGCCGGGCACCAAACCTGTGGCTGTGGGTCAGACCAGAGAAGATCACACATGGGACCTGAAGAAAACAAACAGTTGATTAAACAACATTTTAAATCCTAGGTCCTAAATGAGACAAAGATATCGATTAATTGATCGCTCTTACCAGAGTCTGGGGGCTGTCTGTTCCTGTCGATCTTCCTCAGATCATCCAGCATCACTCCGTCCTCACTGAACAGCCCTCCGTGCATCACCTGACACAGACACAACACAACTATAGACAATATTCTCAAAATGTCCAGTTCTACCATTGGAAGCCTACAGGTGTCAGCATGCTTCAGTTGGGCTGGGGCCTAGCAGAACTCGGCTAGCTGAACTGAACGAGAGTGCTTGAATACTCTCTTAAAAGACCCTTGCTTGAAAAACGAGAAAAAAGCAGCAATAGTACAGTTTGTCCATTTTGAGACGCCGTAGCCAGTATACACTTCCTCAAAATAGTCAGAATTAATCTAACTCAAGAAATCGGTCATTAATTTTGATGTTTTTGCAGAAGAGATCTTAGTCACGCAATTTGACATCTAACTAAGAATTTTGGTGCAGTGTTTATCAATGAAAAGATGTGCAGGAAAATGAGTCGTCTCTCACTGAATGACAGACTTTATTGAAGAATCCCTACTGTTGACCAATCACAGACGAAGAGGCGTAGACTTTTCTTGCCTCCAGAAAAATGTGTGCCCGAACAGCCCCCCCCAAAAAAAACTCACGAAGTCCAAAATGTCGTCATAATATATGCACAAACTCTACCAAACTGTTTCGGCTGGGAAGCATGCGGACGCCTTAACAGAAACCCTACCATGACTTTGCTGTTGATACACTGTGTGAGGGCTATCGGGGGTTAGAGGTCAAAGGTTAGGGATACCTAACAGGACTTTGCCGTTGATGCACTGTGCCAGAGGTTAGGGGTCAGGGTAAAGCGTATGCTGCGTTCACAACAGCTTGTAATTTTGTAAATACCAGCATACAACTGGAAAAAAATGCACTTGGACACCCCTCCAACTGGTTATTACAAGTGGGAAACTTGTCTATCGTCCAGAGTTTCCCACTTGTGTCTCTGACGTCAGTTGTCAACAAACAAGACAGCAAGCATGGCGACATCTTCAGCAGTTGTTGATTATGGTAAGAACTAAACACAAATTGATAAAAATGTATTCTGTTATTTTTCCTTTTGATTTAGAAAGCAGATCTGGATATACTTTTTATGGGCAAAAAGAGCAAAACAATCACCAGCCATCTGGCAAGCGGTACCGGAGCACCGGCTCTCGGACCAACAGGCTCCGATACAACTTCTAACGGTACCGGAACACCGGCTCTCGGACCAACAGGCTCCGATACAGCTTCCAAAGGTACCGGAGCACCGGCTCTCGGACCAACAGGCTCCGATACAGCTTCTAACGGTACCGGAGCACCGGCTCTCGGACCAACAGGCTCCGATACAGCTTCCAACGGTACAGGAGCACCAGCTCTCGGACCAACAGGCTCCGATACAGCTTCCAACAGTACAGGAGCACCGGCTCTCGGACCAACAGGCTCCGATACAGCTTCCAACAGTACAGGAGCACCGGCTCTCGGACCAACAGGCTCCGATACAGCTTCCAACAGTACAGGAGCACCGGCTCTCGGACCAACAGGCTCCGATACAGCTTCCAACGGTACTGGAGCACCGGCTCTCGGACCAACAGGCTCCGATACAGCTTCCAACGGTACCGGAGCACCGGCTCTCGGACCAACAGACTCCGATACAGCTTCCAACGGTACCGGAGCACCGGCTCTCGGACCAACAGGCTCCGATACAGCTTCCAACGGTACCGGAGCACCGGCTCTCGGACCAACAGGCTCCGATACAGCTTCCAACCCCAAGCCATAAGACTGCTAAATAGTCAATTAATGGTACCCAAACTATCTGCACTATCTTGCACTGACCCTGCGCACATTAACACACACACACATACACACCCACTACGTTGACACTCCCACACATGCATACCAACACAACACACACATCACACACTTTCACATTCATCACATGCTGCTGCTACTCTGTTCTTTATTTTACTCTTATTATTATCTATCCTGATGCCTAGTCACTTTACCCTGCCTTCATGTACATATCTACCTCAAATACCTTATTATTATCTATCCTGATGCCTAGTCACTTTACCCTGCCTTCATGTACATATCTACCTCAAATACCTTATTATTATCTATCCTGATGCCTAGTCACTTTACCCTGCCTTCATGTACATATCTACCTCAAATACCTTATTATCTATCCTGATGCCTAGTCACTTTACCCTGCCTTCATGTACATATCTACCTCAAATACCTTATTATTATCTATCCTGATGCCTAGTCACTTTACCCTGCCTTCATGTACATATCTACCTCAAATACCTTATTATTATCTATCCTGATGCCTAGTCACTTTACCCTGCCTTCATGTACATATCTACCTCAAATACCTTATTATTATCTATCCTGATGCCTAGTCACTTTACCCTGCCTTCATGTACATATCTACCTCAAATACCTTATTATTATCTATCCTGATGCCTAGTCACTTTACCCTGCCTTCATGTACATATCTACCTCAAATATCTTATTATTATCTATGCTGATGCCTAGTCACTTTACCCTGCCTTCATGTACATATCTACCTCATATACCTTATTATTATCTATCCTGATGCCTAGTCACTTTACCCTGCCTTCATGTACATATCTACCTCAAATACCTTATTATTATCTATCCTGATGCCTAGTCACTTTACCCTGCCTTCATGTACATATCTACCTCAAATACCTTATTATTATCTATCCTGATGCCTAGTCACTTTACCCTGCCTTCATGTACATATCTACCTCAAATACCTTGTACCTCTGCATATTGATCTGGTACTGGTACTCCCTGTATATAGCTCCACATTGATCTGGTACTGGTACTCCCTGTATATAGCTCCACATTGATCTGGTACTGGTACTCCCTGTATATACAGTGGGGGAAAAAAGTATTTAGTCAGCCACCAATTGTGCAAGTTCTCCCACTTAAAAAGATGAGAGAGGCCTGTAATTTTCATCATAGGTACACGTCAACTATGACAGACAAATTGAGAATTTTTTTTCTCCAGAAAATCACATTGTAGGATTTTTAATGAATTTATTTGCAAATTATGGTGGAAAATAAGTATTTGGTCACCTACAAACAAGCAAGATTTCTGGCTCTCACAGACCTGTAACTTCTTCTTTAAGAGGCTCCTCTGTCCTCCACTCGTTAACTGTATTAATGGCACCTGTTTGAACTTGTTATCAGTATAAAAGACACCTGTCCACAACCTCAAACAGTCACAGTCCAAACTCCACTATGGCCAAGACCAAAGAGCTGTCAAAGGACACCAGAAACAAAATTGTAGACCTGCACCAGGCTGGGAAGACTGAATCTGCAATAGGTAAGCAGCTTGGTTTGAAGAAATCAACTGTGGGAGCAATTATTAGGAAATGGAAGACATACAAGACCACTGATAATCTCCCTCGATCTGGGGCTCCACGCAAGATCTCACCCCATGGGGTCAAAATGATCACAAGAACGGTGAGCAAAAATCCCAGAACCACACGGGGGGACCTAGTGAATGACCTGCAGAGAGCTGGGACCAAAGTAACAAAGCCTACCATCAGTAACACACTATGCCGCAAGGGACTCAAATCCTGCAGTGCCAGACGTGTCCCCCTGCTTAAGCCAGTACATGTCCAGGCCCGTCTGAAGTTCGCTAGAGTGCATTTGGATGATCCAGAAGAGGATTGGGAGAATGTCATATGGTCAGATGAAACCAAAATATAACTTTTTGGTAAAACCTCAACTCGTCGTGTTTGGAGGACAAAGAATGCTGAGTTGCATCCAAAGAACACCATACCTACTGTGAAGCATGGGGGTGGAAACATCATGCTTTGGGGCTGTTTTTCTGCAAAGGGACCAGGACGACTGATCCGTGTAAAGGAAAGAATGAATGGGGCCATGTATCGTGAGATTTTGAGTGAAAACCTCCTTCCATCAGCAAGGGCATTGAAGATGAAACGTGGCTGGGTCTTTCAGCATGACAATGATCCCAAACACACCGCCCGGGCAACGAAGGAGTGGCTTCGTAAGAAGCATTTCAAGGTCCTGGAGTGGCCTAGCCAGTCTCCAGATCTCAACCCCATAGAAAATCTTTGCAGGGAGTTGAAAGTCTGTTGCCCAGCGACAGCCCCAAAACATCTCTCATCTTTTTAAGTGGGAGAACTTGCACAATTGGTGGCTGACTAAATACTTTTTTCCCCCACTGTAACTCCAATCCTGTGTATTGTATTTTATTCCTTGTGTTACTATTTCATTTTTAAACTGCATCGTTGGGAAGGGCTCGTAAGCAAGCATTTCACGGTAAAGTCTACACCAGTTGTATTCGGCTCATGTGACAAATAACATTTGATTTGATGACCTCCATGTTTGATGGTACTCTACATCACCAAATGTATGTGGACACCTGCTCGTCGAACATCTCATTCCAAAATCATGGGCATTAATATGGAGTTGGTCCCCCACATTTGCTGCTATAACAGCCTCCACTCTTCTGGGAAGGCTTTCCACTAGATGTTGGAACATTACTGCGGGGACTTGCTTCCATTCAGCCACAAGAGCATTAGTTAGGTTGGGCAATGATGTTGGGCGATTAGGCCTGGCTCGCAGTCAGCGTTCCAATTCATCCTAAAGGTGTTCGATGCGGTTGAGGTCAGGGCTCTGTGCAGGCCAGTCAAGTTCTTTCACACTGATCTCGACCAACCATGTATGGACCTCGCTTTGTGCACGGGGGCATTGTCATGCTGAAACAGAAAAGGGCCTTCCCTAAACTGTTGCCACAAAGTTGGAAGCACAGAATCATCTAGAATGTCATTGTATGCTGTAGCGTTAAGATTTCCCTTCACTGGAACTAAGGGGCCTAGCCCGAACCATGAAAAACAACCCCAGACCATTATTCCTCCTCCAAACTTTACAGTTGGCACTATGCATTCGGGCAGGTAGCGTTCTCCTGGCATTCGCCAAACCCAGATTTGTCCATCGGACTCCCAGATGGTGAAGCGTGATTCATCCCGCCGGAGAACGCGTTTCCACTGCTCCAGAGTCCAATAGCGGCGAGCTTTACACCACTCCAGCCGACGCTTGGCATTGCGCATGGTGATCTTGGGCTTGTGTGTGGCCATGGAAACCCATTTCATGAAGCTCCTGACGAACAGTTCTTGTGCTGACGTTGCTTCCAGAGGTAGTTTGGAACTCGATAGTGAGTGTTGCAACCGAGGACAGACGATTTTTACGCATCAGCATTCCCATTCTGTGGGCTTGGGTGGCCTACCACTTCACGGCTGAGCCGTTGTTGCACCTAGACATTTCCACTTCACAATAACAGGACTTACAGTTGACCGGGGCAGCTCTAGCAGGGCAGAAATGTGACGAACTGACTTGTCGGAAAGGTGGCATCCTATGATGGTGCCACATTGAAAGTCACTGAGATCTTTAGTAAGGCCATTCTACTGCCAATGTTTGTCTATGGAGATTGCATGGCTGTGTGCTCGATTTTATATACCTGTCAGCAACGGGTGTGGCTGAAATTGCAGAATCCACTAATTTGAATAGTGTATTCCCCAAATTCCAAGTTCAAAACGTGAATGTACTGATCTCGTATTTACGACTATTTACGACGTATTTACCACATAGTTATGAATGCAGAATTACCTACCAGGACCTTGCCGTCGATGCACTGTGCTAGAGGTTAGGGGTCAGAGGTTAAAGGTCAGGGTTACCTACCAGAACTTTTCCGTTGATGCACTGTGCCAGAGGCAGCCACTGGAAGACCTCACTGAAGAGCGTAAACATTGGAGTGGTGTACTTGGCCTTCACCTCCCCCTCAAAACCATACATCTGGTTCATGTTGTCAGTCTCGTGGTTTCCTAGTTACACAGGAACATATGGACATTAGTTACCAACACAATTGACCGACCCTTCGCTAAGCCCCGCCCCAGAATTTTGGCCAACCAATCGCAACGCTTCGATGGATAGCAACTGTAGTTGAGTCCGACACCTCAGACAAGGTCACGTTTCAAACCCTTGGAAGCCAAGGATGGCTATGGCAAAAACAGAGATTTCATAAAAAAAATATATTGTTTAAAAGGGCTAAATAATTTAACAGTGCACCAGGGGTACTTGCAACTATGATACATGAAATACAGAGCCTGTTGTGTTTTTAGAATAATAACTTATACTGTTGTTGCATTGTTAGCTAGCTAGCTAGCTGGCTGGTTAGCTAGGTCTCATTGAAAATATTACTAACGCTAGCTGGTTAGCTAGCTCTCATTGAAAACATTGCTAACGCTAGCTGATTAGCTAGCGCTCATCGAAAACACTGCTAACGCTAGCTGGTTAGTGCTCATAAACTCAGCAAAAAAAAGAAACGTCCCTTTTTCAGGACCCTGTCTTTCAAAGATAATTCGTAAAAATCAAAATAACTTAAAAGATCTTCATTGTAAAGGGTTTAAACACTGTTTCCCATGCTTGTTCAATGAACCATAAACAATTAATGCACCTGTGGAACGGTCGTTAAGACACTAACAGCTTACAGACGGTAGGCAATTAAGGTCACAGTTATGAAAACTTGGGACACTAAAGAGGCCTTTCTACTGACTCTGAAAAACACCAAAAGAAAGATGCCCAGGGTCCCTGCGTGAACGTGTCTTAGGCATGCTTCAAGGAGGCACGAGGACTGCAGATGTGGCCAGGGCAATAAATTGCAATGTCCGTACTGTGAGACGCCTAAGACAGCTCTACAGGGAGACAGGACGATGATCGTCCTCGCAGTGGCAGACCACGTGTAACAACACCCGCACAGGATCGGTACATCCAAACATCACACCTGCGGGACAGGTACAGGATGGCAACAACAACTACCAGAGTTACACCAGGAACGCACAATCCCTCCATCAGTGCTCAGACTGTCTGCAATAGGCTGAGAGAGGCTGGACTGAGGGCTTGTAGGCCCTGTTGTAAGGCAGGTCCTCACCAGACATCACCGGCAACAACGTCACCTATGGGCAGAAACCCACCGTCGCTGGACCAGACAGGACTGGCAAAAAGTGCTCTTCACTGACGAGTCGTGGTTTTGTCTCACCAGGGGTGATGGTCGGATTCGCGTTTATCGTCGAAGGAATGAGCGTAACACCGAGGCCTGTACTCTGACGCAGGATTGATTTCCGTCATGGTCTGGGACAGTGTGTCACAGCATCATCGGACTGAGCTTGTTGTCATTGCAGGCAACCTCAACGCTGTGTGTTACAGGGAAGACATCCTCCTCCCTCATGTGGTACCCTTCCTGCAGGCTCATCCTGACATGACCCTCCAGCATGACAATGCCACCAGCCATACTGCTCGTTCTGTGCGTGATTTCCTGCAAGACAGGAATGTCAGTGTTCTACCATGGCCAGCGAAGAGCCTGGATCTCAATCCCATTGAGCACGTCTGGGACCTGTTGGATTGGAGGGTCAGTATGTCCGGGAACTTGCAGGTGCCTTGGTGGAAGAGTGGGGTAACATCTCGGCAGGTAGCTTAGTGGTTAAGAGCGTTGTGCCAGTAACCGAAAGGTCGCTGGTTCTAATCCCCGAGCCGACTAGGTGAAAAATCTGTCGATGTGCCCTTGAGCAAGGCACTTAACCCTAATTGCTCCTGTAAGTCGCTCTGGATAAGAGCGTCTGCTAAAATGACTAATAAATAAATAATAAAAATCTCACAGCAAGAACCGGCAAATCTGGTGCAGTCCATGAGGAGGAGATGCACTGCAGTACTTAATGGACCAGATACTGACTGTTACTTTTGATTTTAACCCCCCCTTTGTTCAGGGACACATTATTCAATTTCTGTTAGTTACATGTCTGTGGAACTTGTTCAGTTTATGTCTCAGTTGTTGAATCTTGTTATGTTCATTCAAATATTTACACATGTTAAGTTTGCTGAAAATAAACACAGTTGACAGTGAGGACGTTTCTTTTTTTTTCTCCTGAGATTAGTTAATATAACTAATTGGAATATAGCAAAATTGGCTATTAGGAATATAACTCTCATAGGCTGTCGATATCAGCAAACCATTTGAGAGCACTTGTTAGCTCCAAACGTGGTTAATAGCTTTGACTGCCTGCAGAGTGCCTTTAGCGCCATCCAGTGGTTAGCCACACTACAAACGTAAATTTGACCAGGTTCCCATAAAGCAATTGTAATGACAGTTCACCACAACATACCCGAGGGTCTCCTGATCAGCAAGGGGTAGTCTGTGTTTCATTTCATTGTGTATTAAAAGCACAGTTTAAGATTATTGTGAGGGTTTTCTCCAGTGGTTTGAAAGGGGAATTGGGCTTCCTGGGAAAATGTTGACCAAGGTTGTAACAGTAACCAAGGGTGGCAGGGCTTAGCGAAGGGTCAATTACACACGGGGAATATAAACATTAGCAAAGACGGAAGAATGGCCACTGATATACAGTGTTCTTCTCAACTTCCTCTGTGAAGGTGTAGGGAGGAGCATACTGACCTCTGAGCAGCTGTAGGGAGGAGCATACTGACCTCTGAGCAGCTGTAGGGAGGAGTATACTGACCTCTGAGCAGCTGTAGGGAGGAGTCAGGGAGGAGCATACTGACCTCTGAGCAGCTGTAGGGAGGAGCATAATGACCTCTGAGCAGCTGTAGGGAGGAGCATACTGACCTCTGAGCAGCTGTAGGGAGGAGCATACTGACCTCTGAGCAGCTGTAGGGAGGAGCATACTGACCTCTGAGCAGCTGTAGGGAGGAGCATACTGACCTCTGAGCAGCTGTAGGGAGGAGCATACTGACCTCTGAGCAGCTGTAGGGAGGAGCATACTGACCTCTGAGCAGCTGTAGGGAGGAGCATACTGACCTCTGAGCAGCTGTAGGGAGGAGTCAGGGAGGAGCATACTGACCTCTGAGCAGCTAGGAGGAGTCAGGGAGGAGCATACTGACCTCTGAGCAGCTAGGAGGAGTCAGGGAGGAGCATACTGACCTCTGAGCAGCTAGGAGGAGTCAGGGAGGAGCATACTGACCTCTGAGCAGGTAGGAGGAGTCAGGGAGGAGCATACTGACCTCTGAGCAGGTAGGAGGAGTCAGGGAGGAGCATACTGACCTCTGAGCAGGTAGGAGGAGTCAGGGAGGAGCATACTGACCTCCGAGCAGCTGTAGGGAGGAGCATACTGACCTCTGAGCAGGTAGAAGGAGTCAGGGAGGAGCAGCTTGAAGCCAAACAGAGTCAGGATGACCTCTAGGGAGAACGAACCACGGTCCACAAAGTCTCCATTAAACAGCTGTGTTATATTGTTAAGGGTTATCATGTACATTTATTTGAATACAAACAGTTTTACTGCACATGTGACCGTGGCTGTGACTGAGCAGGATACATAGGGGTTGGTCTCGGAGGGTAAGCCGTTCAGCTCAAAGATGTTCAGAAGGTCGTAGAACTGTCCGTGTGTGTCGCCACAAATGGTTATCTTCTCTGTCTGTTGGGGAGGAAACAGAACAGGTTTAGGCACAGGGACAGTTCATATATGCTGTAGGGGATAATCAGACCACCAAGTGCTAACAGTCAGTATCTGGCTAACATGTGTGAAATGCTTGATAATGTATGTGATATCAACAGAGAGGTATATTTTCTGGGTGATTTAAATATTGACATTTATGAAATTACTTATTCCAGTTATTAATATCAATCAATCAATTTTATTTTATATAGCCCTTCTTACATCAGCTAATATCTCGAAGTGCTGTACAGAAACCCAGCCTAAAACCCCAAACAGCTAGTAATGCAGGTGTAGAAGCACGGTGGCTAGGAAAAACTCCCTAGAAAGGCCAAAACCTAGGAAGAAACCTAGAGAGGAACCAGGCTATGAGGGGTGGCCAGTCCTCTTCTGGCTGTGCCGGGTGGAGATTATAACAGAACCATGCCAAGATGTTCAAAAATGTTCATAAGTGACAAGCATGGTCAAATAATAATCAGGAATAAATCTCAGTTGGCTTTTCATAGCCGATCATTAAGAGTTGAAAACAGCAGGTCTGGGACAGGTAGGGGTTCCATAACCGCAGGCAGAACAGTTGAAACTGGAATAGCAGCAAGGCCAGGCGGACTGGGGACAGCAAGGAGTCACCACGGCCGGTAGTCCCGACGTATGGTCCTAGGGCTCAGGTCTCTCAGTTGGCTTTTCATAGCCGATCATTAAGAGTTGAAAACAGCAGGTCTGGGACAGGTAGGGGTTTCGTAGCCGCAGGCAGAACAGTTGAAACTGGAATAGCAGCAAGGCCAGGCGGACTGGGGACAGCAAGGTGTCATCATGCCTGGTAGTCCTGACGTATGGTCCTAGGGCTCAGGTTCTCAGAGAGAAAGAGAGAACGAGAGAATTAGAGAGAGCATACTTAAATTCACACAGGACACTGGATAAGACAGGAGAAGTACTCCAGGTATAACCAACTAACCCCAGCCCCCCGACACATAAACTACTGCAGCATAAATACTGGAGGCTGAGACAGGAGCGGTCCGGAGACACTGTGGCCCCATCCGAAGAAACCCCCGGACAGGGCCAAACAGGAAGGATATAACCCCACCCACTCCGCCAAAGCACAGCCCCCGCACCACTAGAGGGATATCCCCAACCACCAACTTACAATCCTGAGACAAGGCCGAGTATAGCCCACAGAGGTCTCCACCACAGCACAAACCAAGGGGGGGGGCGCCAACCCAGACAGGAAGATCACGTCAGTAACTCAACCCACTCAAGTGACGCACCCCTCCCAGGGACGGCATGAAAGAGCACCAGCAAGCCAGTGACTCAGCCCCTGCAACAGGGTTAGAGGCAGAGAACCCCAGTGGAGAGGGGAACCGGCCCGGCAGAGACAGCAAGGGCTGTTCGTTGCTCCAGCCTTTCCGTTCACATGCATGCACGATTGGCAAGACTAGCAAACTTAGGCATGACATGCCAGCAACAAACGCTGACACTACACATCCAAGTATATCTGCCCAAATTATGAAAGACAAGAATTGTACTTTTGAATTCCGTAAAGTGAGTGTGGAAGAGGTGAAAAAATTATTGTTGTCTATGAACAATGACGTGCCACTTTGGTCTGACAACTTGGAAGGAAAATTACTGGGGATAATAGCGTACGATATTGCCAATCCTATTTGCCATATCTTCAATTTAAGCCTACTAGAAAGTGTGTGCCCTCTGGCCTGGAGGGAAGCAAAAGTCATTCCGCTACCTAAGAATAGTAAAGCCCCCTTTACTGGCTCAAATAGTCAACCAATCAGCCTGAAAAAATTGTTTGACCAGATACAATGCTATTTTACAGTAAACAAATTGACAACAGACTTTCAGAACACTTATAGGGAAGGACATTCAACAAGCACAGCACTTACACAAATGACTGATGATTGGCTGAGAAATTGATGATAAAAAGATTGCTGGGGCTGTTTTAATAGACTTCAGTGAGTCTTTGGACATTATCGATCATAGTCTGCTGCTGGAAAAAACGTATGCGTTATGGCTTTACACCCTGTGCTATATTGTGGATAAAGAGTTACCTGTCTAACAGAACAAAGGGTGTTCTTTAATGGAAGCCTCCAACATAATCCAGGTAGAATCAGGAGTTCCCCAGGGCAGCTGTCTAGGCCCCTTACTTTATTCAATCTTTACTAACGACATGCCACAGACTGAGTAAAGCCAGAGTGTCTATGTATGCGGATGACTCAACAATATACACGTCAGCTACTACAGCAACTGAAATGACTGCAACACTTAACAAAGAGCTGCAGTTAGTTTCAGAATGGGTGGCAAGGAATAAGTTAGTCCTAAATATTTATAAAACTAAAAGCATTGATTGTATTTGGCACAAATCATTCACTAAACACTAAACCTCAACTAAATCTTGTAATGAATAATGTGGAAATTGAGCAAGTTGAGGTAACTAAACTGCTTGGAGTAACCCTGGATTGTAAACTGTCATGGTTAAAACATATTGATTCAACAGTAGCTAAGATGGGGAGAAGTCTGTCCATAATAAAGCGCTACTCTACCTTCTTAACAGCACTATCAACAAGGCAGGTCCTACAGGCTCTAGTTTTGTCGCACCTGGACTACTGTTCAATCGTGTGGTCAGGTGCCACAAAGAGGGCTCAAAACAGGGCAGCACGGCTGGCCCTTGGATGTACACAGAGAGCAAACAATAATATGCATGTCAATCTCTCCTGGCTCAAAGTAAAGAAGAGATTGACTTCATCACTACTTGTTTTTGTAAGAGGTATTGACATGTTGAATGCACCGAGCTGTCTGTTTAAACTACTAGCACACAGCTCGGACACCCATGCATACCCCGCAAGCCATGCCACCAGAGGTCTCTTCACAGTCCCCAAGTCCAGAACAGACTATAGGAGGTGCACAGTACTACATAGAGCCATGACTACATGGAACTCTATTCCACATCAGGTAACTGATGCAAGCAGTAGAATCAGATAAAAAAAAACAGATAAAAATACACATTATGGAACAACGGGGACTGTGAAGCAACACAAACATAGGCACAGACACATGCAGACACACACAATAACATACACACACGTACACATGGATTTTGTGTTGTAGATATGTGGTAGTGGAGTATGGGCCTGAGCGCACACACTTAGTGTGTTGTGAATTCTGTAATGAATGTATTGTAATGTTTTTAAAATTGTATAACTGCCTTCATTTTGCCGGACCCCAGGAATGGGGATCCATAATCAATACAAATACAAAGCTGACAATTGGAGGACTGGACAGGATGAAGAGCAATACCAGGAAGTCAACATACATCACGGATGTCTCACCTCTTTTAATGTGATCTCAATTAGACTGGGCAGTTTGGATAAGAGTTCTTTGACTTGGATCAGAATCTAAAAGGAGACAATTTATTAGTCAACACAAATACAGGGTTACATAAGGTTTCAAGCTGATGCATAAGGTTAGGTTTACCTGATTCGTACACTAATAATACAGTATTATAGGTGTACCGGATAAGAACTATACAATTACAGTATTATAGGTGTACCTGCTAAGTACTATAAAGTTACAGTATTATAGGTGTACCTGCTAAGTACTATAAAGTTACAGTATTATAGGTGTACCTGCTAAGTACTATAATATTACAGTATTATTATAGGTGTACCTGCTAAGTACTATAATATTATAGTATTATTATAGGTGTACCTGATAAGTACACTAATATTACAGTATTATTATAGGTGTACCTGATAAGTACACTAATATGACAGTATTATTATAGGTGTACCTGATAAGTACACTAATATTATAGTATTATTATAGGTGTACCTGATAAGTACACTAATATTACAGTATTATTATAGGTGTACCTGATAAGTACACTAATATTATAGTATTATTATAGGTGTACCTGATAAGTACACTAATATTATAGTATTATTATAGGTGTACCTGATAAGTACACTAATATTACAGTATTATTATAGGTGTACCTGATAAGTACACTAATATTATAGTATTATTATAGGTGTACCTGATAAGTACACTAATATTACAGTATTATTATAGGTGTACCTGATAAGTACACTCATATTATAGTATTATAGGTGTACCTGATAAGTACACTAATATTATAGTATTATTATAGGTGTACCTGATAAGTACACTAATATTACAGTATTATTATAGGTGTACCTGATAAGTACACTAATATTATAGTATTATTATAGGTGTACCTGATAAGTACACTAATATGACAGTATTATTATAGGTGTACCTGATAAGTACACTAATATTATAGTATTATTATAGGTGTACCTGATAAGTACACTAATATTATAGTATTATTATAGGTGTACCTGATAAGTACACTAATATTACAGTATTATTATAGGTGTACCTGATAAGTACACTAATATTATAGTATTATTATAGGTGTACCTGATAAGTACACTAATATTATAGTATTATTATAGGTGTACCTGATAAGTACACTAATATGACAGTATTATTATAGGTGTACCTGCTAAGTACACTAATATTACAGTATTATTATAGGTGTACCTGATAGGCACACTTTCTGTGCAGTTTCTTCTGGTCTTTGAAGCACTCCATCATCTCTTTCATGAACGTCATCGTCACCTTCCCTTCTTCCAGCTTCGGTCCTGTGTACTCGTCCTCGATCACTACATGGTGGCACAATCAACCAACCAAATGTATACAGCCCATTTTACAGCAACATTTGTCACCAGGTGCTTTACAGTAACTCAGCCTTGTTAACTCAGCCTTGAAGATCTTCCATTTCTAAAGCACCATGATGTATAGAGGCAGTAGCCCTTTATTTAGACATTCAAATGATATAAAATCCATACTTTTTTAAAACAGTTATAACCAAAAAGATTTTAAAAAGTAATGAATCCTAAAATATAAAAATGACAAACTACTCACTCATGTTTTCGATGTCTAGGGAGTCTACGACCGATTTCTTGATCTCGTCACTGGCGATGGCTCTCTCGAAGGCTTTCTGTTTCACGATCTTGTTGCACTCCTGGTATTTCATCTTAGCGTCCTTATCGTTGGGTCGCACCCGCACTACCTAACCCCACAACACCAGGCAGAAACACACAGGGCCAGGCCTAGGGTCAGTCTCACATTTAAACACTATGCTGGTACCAGTACTACATATGGGTCAGTACCATGGTGAGTTACATGACATATGGGTCAGTACCACGGTGAGTTACATAACATATGGGTCAGTACCATGGTGAGTTACATAACATATGGGTCAGTACCACGGTGAGTTACATAACATATGGGTCAGTACCACGGTGAGTTACATAACATATGGGTCAGTACCATGGTGAGTTACATAACATATGGGTCAGTACCATGGTGAGTTACATAACATATGGGTCAGTACCATGGTGAGTTACATAACATATGGGTCAGTACCATGGTGAGTTACATAACATAAGGGTCAGTCCAAAATGCAAAGTAAAAGATTTTAGTAGTAGATTTGGTAGTAAATTAATACAAACCGTTTTGATTTCTAGAAATCGTTAATGCTTCTCTCCTCTCACTAAGGCTTCAGTGATAGCCTCCAATAGAGGCGGTTGCATCTGTGTGGAGCAATATGTCCATGACACCAATGCTCTAAATTTGTCTCAGTGACAGACAGGCAGCTATCACTGTCAGTGATGTGGCACAGTCAGCCAGCGAGCCAGCCAGCCAGTCAGCCAGCGAGCCAGCCAGTCAGCCAGCCAGCCAGTCAGCCAGCCAGCCAGCCAGTCAGCCAGCAGAGCTCCATGTTGCCAGAGCTTTAGGGTGTTTATGTCAACATGGAACGAAGACCAGCCGTTTTTAAATTACCTTTTTCCACTGACCAAAATGTATATTTGATGGAATATTTCATTGATGGATTAAACCTTTGATCGATTTACTGAACTGACCACAATTAAAACAGAATCTAGCCCTGGCAGTAAATGGCTGCCTAGTTATCACACTGTCAAGGTAGAGACCTCTGCAAGATGACATCATCTCAAACAGGGCGACTTTCTAAACTGTGAAGACGCCCCCATTATTGGCTCCTCCCTTGTGACACGCCCACATTCTCCACTTACATTTACATTTTACATTTTTCTGTCCTCATCTTACTACTACTACATTCACATTTACATTTTAGTCATTTAGCAGACACTCTTATCCAGAGCGACTTACAGTTAGTGAGTGCATACATTATTTTTTATTTTATTTTTCATACTGGCCCCCCGTGGGAATCAAACCCACAACCCTGGCGTTGCAAACGCCATGCTCTACCAACTGAGGTACATCCCTGCCAGCCATTCCCTCCCCTACCCTGGACGACGCTGGGTCAATTGTGCGCCGCCCCATGAGTCTCCCGGTCGCGGCCGGCTACGACAGAGCCTAGATTCGAACCAGGATCTCTAGTGGCACAGCTAGCACTGCGATGCAGCGCCTTAGACCACTGCGCCCCTCGGTGCCGCCACCACCACCACCACCACCACCACCACCTCCACTACTACTACTACTACTGCTGCTACTACTACTACTACTACTACTACTACAACAACTGAGCTTATGTGGAGGTTTCCATCTGGTCACCAACATTATTTTTGCCGGAGTCAATCCGTACAACTATACTCGTTTCTGGGGTACTGTGAGAGTCAATGAAGAGTAATTGTTCAACAATAAAATATTAGGGAGATGGGGAATGGCAGCACCAACTATACTTGACACAGACCTGGCAACCTGTAACCAAAACGTGTTCACACTGGGGCAGTCCCACATGTGCAATGTAGGTTCCAATATTTATTTGAGAACACAACAGACAATTTAGAGTCAAATAAAATCTGGAAATTAATTTGTAGTGTAATTAGTTGATGATTCACAGGGGATATTCATTGGGATATTATTCCAGAATCTTCTCCAATCTGTATTTTGTTGGTAGTCTTTAAGATCTGTGTTCCATACTGTAACTGTCAGAGCCAAATAGGTAAATATTGTATATTTGCATGTTTCCAATTCATGATGCATTTCTGTTGTTTGTGTGTTTGCCATTGATCCGCTGTCAAGTGTGTGTACCCCATCTACAGGCCAATGGAGAATACAATTAAAAAGGAATACACGCTCCAAGGCCTAATGGGAGTGGCCGGAATGGCAGCGCACAGTCTTTTGACCGTACCAGACCATGTCCACCCTGCTGTTTGTTTCTTTAGTTTAATGATCACAATTCATTTTGGTAGAATCCTATACATTTTTGTATCCAGAAGAACGACAAATAAATGTATTATTATTTTTCGACTTGAATCAAACTCTGGACATTGGATTTGTATGCGTCAAGACTAACATGTCACCACTCTCCATCGTGGCTAAAGGATTAAAATGGAAATGTTTTGGAACAATTATATTGGACAATGTAGCCACTACAGTAAATATACCACCTGGGGATTTACAATGATGTCATCCTCCTAAGTGTACCTTGAGGCCTCCTCTCCTGTCATCATCCTAAGAGCACCTCGAAGCCTCCTCTCCTGTCATCCTCCTAAGAGCACCTTGAAGCCTCCTCTCCTGTCATCATCCTAAGAGCACCTTGAAGCCTCCTCTCCTGTCATCATCCTAAGAGCACCTCGAAGCCTCCTCTCCTGTCATCATCCTAAGTGTACCTTGAAGCCTCCTCTCCTGTCATCTTGCTGAGTGTACCTTGAAGCCTCCTATCCTGTCATCTTGCTGAGTGTACCTTTAACTCTCGTCTAACCGTGTCCGGTCTTACCGTCTCGTAGTCTTTGAGTGCAGCCTTGAACTTTCCCAGGGACATGTTGGATGTGGCTC
The DNA here is from genome assembly GCF_964263955.1 of Coregonus lavaretus. NCBI lineage: Eukaryota > Metazoa > Chordata > Actinopteri > Salmoniformes > Salmonidae > Coregonus > Coregonus lavaretus. The sequence goes on from NW_028166048.1 coordinate 504,978, forward strand.
GGCGGTAGTAGCCCTTGATGTAGTTCTTGTCGATCTCCAGACACTTGGTGGCGTCGGCCAGGGCGTAGCCATAGCATTCTGTCCGCAGGTACGCCAGGCTGCGGTTGGAGAAGTAGATGGCGCTGGCCGGGTTGAGCTCCAACGCCTCCGTGTAGTATTTGATCGCATTGTCATAGTCTTTCTCTAGAAAACAACATCACATTCATTGTCATAGTATTTCTCTAGAAAACATCACATTCATGGTCATAGTATTTCTCTAGAAAACAACATCACATTCATTGTCATAGTCTTTCTTTAGAAAACATCACATTCATGGTCATAGTATTTCTCTAGAAAACAACATCACATTCATTTAGATCAGAATCAGTTCCACTGAACCAGAAGCCTGAAGCCTGATGGGCCGCTTTCTCAGGCTGACAACTAACAAGGCTAAAGTGGACTTCCCCTAGTCACTCATTATCTTCAATAATATGCATTTATTGGCTTAATGCCCAACAAGGAACGGGCTACTCAACTTCTCAATGAAAACCCACGGAGTGGAGTTGTCAATGGCTGTATTGAGCAAAGTCATAAAACCACAAGGTTCAAAGGCTGCACTATAATGTGTACCACTGTAAGACAAACCCACACAGTAGGAAGTGTCTTTCCCTTAGCGGGTGGATTGGTTGGCTCATTGATGAAGTGTTATCTTAGCACTGTGTTGCTGTGATATGGAAGTGTTACATTCTCCTAGATTTCAAGTGCAATCCTACAACACACTGATGGGATCCATAGCAGGATAACAGTGGTATGCTACTACAGTAACTAGCTACCCCGTGGAAACTCTACACTACCAGTGTAGTGTACCAGTGTAGTGTAGTAGTGTAGGGTATCAGGGTACTGTAGCAGGGTACTGTAGTGTAGTAGTGTACCAGTGTACTATAGCGGGGTACTGTAGCAGGGTACTGTAGTGTAGCGTAGCAGGGTACTGTAGTGTAGTAGTGTACCAGGGTACTATAGCAGGGTACTGTAGCAGGGTACTGTAGTGTAGTGTAGCAGGGTACTGTAGCAGGGTACTGTAGTGTAGTAGTGTACCAGGGTACTATAGCAGGGTACTGTAGCAGGGTACTGTAGTGTAGTAGTGTACCAGGGTACTATAGCAGGGTACTGTAGCAGGGTACTGTAGTGTAGCGTAGCAGGGTACTGTAGTGTAGTGTACCAGGGTACTATAGCAGGGTACTGTAGCAGGGTACTGTAGTGTAGTGTAGCAGGGTACTGTAGTGTAGTGTACCAGGGTACTATAGCAGGGTACTGTAGCAGGGTACTGTAGTGTAGTGTAGCAGGGTACTGTAGTGTAGTGTACCAGGGTACTATAGCAGGGTACTGTAGCAGGGTACTGTAGTGTAGTGTACCAGGGTACTGTAGTGTAGTGTACCAGGGTACTATAGCAGGGTACTGTAGCAGGGTACTGTAGTGTAGTGTAGCAGGGTACTGTAGTGTAGTGTAGCAGGGTACTGTAGTGTAGTGTACCAGGGTACTATAGCAGGGTACTGTAGCAGGGTACTGTAGCAGGGTACTGTAGTGTAGTGTACCAGGGTACTATAGCAGGGTACTGTAGCAGGGTACTGTAGTGTAGCAGGGTACTGTAGTGTAGTGTACCAGGGTACTATAGCAGGGTACTGTAGCAGGGTACTGTAGTGTAGTGTAGCAGGGTACTGTAGTGTAGTGTAGCAGGGTACTGTAGTGTAGTGTACCAGGGTACTATAGCAGGGTACTGTAGCAGGGTACTGTAGTGTAGTGTAGCAGGGTACTGTAGTGTAGTGTACCAGGGTACTATAGCAGGGTACTGTAGCAGGGTACTGTAGTGTAGTGTAGCAGGGTACTGTAGTGTAGTGTACCAGGGTACTATAGCAGGGTACTGTAGCAGGGTACTGTAGTGTAGTGTAGCAGGGTACTGTAGTGTAGTGTAGCAGGGTACTGTAGTGTAGTGTACCAGGGTACTATAGCAGGGTACTGTAGCAGGGTACTGTAGTGTAGTGTAGCAGGGTACTGTAGTGTAGTGTACCAGGGTACTATAGCAGGGTACTGTAGCAGGGTACTGTAGTGTAGTGTAGCAGGGTACTGTAGTGTAGTGTACCAGGGTACTATAGCAGGGTACTGTAGCAGGGTACTGTAGTGTAGTGTAGCAGGGTACTGTAGTGTAGTGTACCAGGGTACTATAGCAGGGTACTGTAGCAGGGTACTGTAGCAGGGTACTGTAGTGTAGTGTACCAGGGTACTATAGCAGGGTACTGTAGCAGGGTACTGTAGTGTAGCGTAGCAGGGTACTGTAGTGTAGTGTACCAGGGTACTGTAGTGTAGTAGTGTACCAGGTTACTGTAGCAGGGTACTGTAGTGTAGCGTAGCAGGGTACTGTAGTGTAGTAGTGTAGCGTACCAGGGTACTGTAGTGTAGTAGTGTACCAGGGTACTGTTGCAGGGTACTATAGTGTAGTAATGTAGGGTACCAGGGTACTGTAGTGTAGTAGTGTACCAGGGTACTATAGCGGGGTACTGTAGCAGGGTACTGTAGTGTAGCGTAGCAGGGTACTGTAGCAGGGTACTGTAGTGTAGTAGTGTACCAGGGTACTATAGCAGGGTACTGTAGCAGGGTACTGTAGTGTAGTAGTGTACCAGGGTACTATAGCAGGGTACTGTAGCAGGGTACTGTAGTGTAGCGTAGCAGGGTACTGTAGCAGGGTACTGTAGTGTAGTAGTGTACCAGGGTACTATAGCAGGGTACTGTAGCAGGGTACTGTAGTGTAGCGTAGCAGGGTACTGTAGTGTAGTAGTGTAGCAGGGTACTGTAGTGTAGTAGTGTAGCGTACCAGGGTACTATAGCAGGGTACTGTAGCAGCCATCATAAGGCCTGCTGTCTATCGGGTTTTAACCACAGTAAAGACTCTTGGGGCTGCACTGCACCTGAAGTTTCTGCTGTGACTAGATATCTTCTCACATCCGTCATGGAAAGAGAGGAGCAGCATGGACGTCTCCTTTCACATATTTTCCATCCATTGCCCCGTAAACTTGATGGTTGATATGACAATGTGCAGACACTTGCACATTGAGTTGTGGCCATGTAGCTAGCTAGCTATTTCAAATCAGTGCAACAACTCTGATTTGCCTTGGACAATAACTAAACCATCTTCTAGCCAGAATGTATCGTCAACCTATTGACTTGGTATCCTGAGTTACAGGAAACACACTGCAGGAGAATACTGATACTGTTATTACTTAATTTGCTAGATAAACACCAGAGTTTATCACGTTAGCTAGCAGTCTCACGTAGCCAGACCCTGTAGCATTCAAAAATTGTGGAAGTAAGTAAGCCGTCTGGCTTGAGAGACTACATAATGACGGGACATCTTTCACGCCATTTCGCCCGGTTGGCAGTGTTATACATCACAGTGGGCTTCAAAACGTACGTTTTCAAAAAAATGGAATGATGTGTAATGTCAGGTTTTGCTTGCTAGCCAACCAACAACGTCAATGAATGCTGCCATCAAGCCAACCTACTACACTTACGCTACTGAATGCAATATATGAAACTGATCATGACTAGATTTAATCTCATTTCACTGCGATTGGTTAGTCAACATGCAATAATAGCTGCATTCTGTCAATCACAGATGAGTTATTTGCATTTAGATTAACAGAATCTGATTAACTGAGCCTTTCCCCCTCCCTTTTCAGGGACTGATGTGATCATGTGAACTGCTCATTATATTGTAAATGTTTCACAGTTAGCAGATGTTAGTTTACTGGGGTTCTAAGCAATATAAAGGTTTCCTGGGGTTCTAATCTAACAGTTTACTGGGGTTCTAAGCAATCTAAACGTTGACTGGGGCTCTAAGCAATCTAAACGTTGACTGGGGTTCTAAGCAATCTAAACGTTGACTGGGGTTCTAAGCAATCTAAACGTTGACTGGGGTTCTAAGCAATCTAAACGTTTACTGGGGTTCTAAGCAATCTAAACGTTTACTGGGGTTCTAAGCAATCTTAACATTTACTGGGGTTCTAAGCAATCTAAACGTTTACTGGGGTTCTAAGCAATCTAAACATTTACTGGGGTTCTAAGCAATCTAAACGTTTACTGGGGTTCTAAAAGTTGAGTTTTTCCTCCCTAGAATGAATTTGGTATCAGCGTTGCTTCATTAGAAACGGTTAATCTGGTGGATTTTTGGATGTCCTTGGTCTTATTTGTTGGAGGACATGTGGCCAACTGGTCCTGGAGGCATACTCACACACCCAGACATGTGGCCAACTGGTCCTGGAGGCATACTCACACACCCAGACATGTGGCCAACTGGTCCTGGAGGCATACTCACACACCCAGACATGTGGCCAACTGGTCCTGGAGGCATACTCACACACCCAGACATGTGGCCAACTGGTCCTGGAGGCATACTCACACACCCAGACATGAGGCCAACTGGTCCTGGAGGCATACTCACACACCCAGACATGAGGCCAACTGGTCCTGGAGGCATACTCACACACCCAGACATGAGGCCAACTGGTCCTGGAGGCATACTCACACACCCAGGCTCATTTTACAGTCCCACTTTGTGTGAATGATGCAGTATCTCAACTTTAAAACATTAGTTTCGATCCTTTCTATTCCGTGGCTGCATGAAATAGCAACCATAACATGAATTCAGCGATGACATTAGTTTACTTCATCTTTGTGTCTCCCTGATAAACAGTAACATCCATTACAAGAAAGAAAACTACAGGAAAAGGGCATTTAAATGTGAAATCCTCCGTGGGGTGCCCAAATTGATGACATATGTCGCGCAGCTGAAAGTCGAGTGGAAACGAATGGATTTCGGTTCAGTCATCCTGATGAGCCCTTCCCAGCTAGCTAGTTTATGATGGCTAGCTGGCAACAACAGCAGCATGGCACCAGTCAGTGTGCTCCAACATCAAAGGGAAATATACTTCATTGGATAATAAATCCTCAAGCTGCTGGGACATTAGCCCGCCAAGAGGAGATTCGTTCTCCAAAACAGAGTAAAGACGTCCTCCCAAACGCTCCTTCTTGAGGACAAAGTAATGGGGCTGATGTGCATCAAGCGGCTCCAAGGAGTTGGACAGTTTTGACTTCCCAACAGCAGCGGCTCACTTTGAGCAGGCCAAGGTCTGCCGCCGCCAACACAAGTAAATGATTGTGTTGGTCAGACCCGGTCCCAGCAGTTCTGCTGCCTCCCTAGGCAAGATCAACATATGCTGCCCCTGTGTCACGTATAGTATAACGATTTGGAATGGATTGATAGAGTAATGATGTGCATCATGAGCAATTGGTGCATTTCAGTTGAGCTTATACAGTAGCACTTGGAAACGAAACATTGTTGTCAACTTATTACATCGGATAGAGTTACAATGTTGTAATCATTAGACAGCCAACTGGGCGGCAGGTAGCTTAGTGGTTAAGAGCGTTGTGCCAGTAACCGAAAGGTTGCTGGTTCTAATCCCCGAGCCGACTAGGTGAAAAATCTGTCGATGTGCCCTTGAGCAAGGCACTTAATCCAAATTGATCCTGTAAATCGCTCTGGATAAGAGCGTCTGCTAAATGACTAAAATAAAAATAAAAAATAACTGTCTATAGTAGGAAACAGTGTTGTTATCAATCACTAGGCAGCCAACTGTCTATAGTAGGAAACAGTGTTGATATCAATCACTAGGCAGCCAACTGTCTATAGTAGGAAACAGTGTTGTTATCAATCACTAGACAGCCAACTGTCTATAGTAGGAAACGGTGTTGTTATCAATCACCAGGCAGCCAACTGTCTATAGTAGGAAACAGTGTTGTTATCAATCACTAGACAGCCAACTGTCTATAGTAGGAAACAGTGTTGATATCAATAAGCCACTTATATCACACGACACGAGTCACGACAGTTCAAATTACAATAACCATTACAGTTCTACTGGATGTTAATAAATGTTAAGAGAGATATCATTTGAGCTTTGGAAACGAGTGCTTTCATAAATGCATGGGCTCGGGCCTTATTCCACAGGAGCATTGGAAAATAAGCTCTTTCTCAATGAACCAGCCTTAATGAATTTTGCTTATTTACACATCGAAGTTGTCCAACATCAATTTGATAATTTCTTCATTTCGGGAATGGGGAGTGGGACGGGCCGGCCAAGCCATGGCTAGAAGGGATACAGCTTTTATCAAATTAACATCAAAAGTTGATATTTTCTGCATTTTAGCCAACCCTAACCATTTTCCTAACTTTAACCTAATTCTCCTAACCTGCTACGTTAATTATCCTCTACTCCAGGGTTCTTCAATTCTGGTCCTGGAGGGCCGAAACACTTCTGTTTTTTATTTCTACCTGGTAGTTAATTGCACTCACATGGTGTCCCAGGTCTGAATTAGCCCCTGATTAGAAGGAGAGGATGAAAAACAGAGGTGTTTCAGCCCTCCAGGACCAGAATTGAAGAACCCTGCTCTACTCATTCCAGGGTTTTTCTTTATTTTTACTATTTTCTACATTGTAGAATAATAGTGAAGACATTAAAACAATCAAATAACACATATGGAATCATGTAGTAACCAAAAACGTGTTAAACAAATTAAAATATATTTTATATTTGAGATTCTTCAAAGTAGCCACCCTTTGGCTTGATGACAGCTTTGCACACTCTTGGCATTCTCTCAACCAGCTTCATGAGGTAGTCACCTGGAATGCATTTCAATTAACAGGTGTGCCTTCTTAAAAGTTAATTTGTGTAATTTCTTGCCTTCTTAATGCGTTTGAGCCAATCAGTTGTGTTGTGACAAGGTGGGGGGGTGGGGGGGGGGGGTATACAGAAGATAGCCCTATTTGGTAAAATATCCAGTCCATATTATGGCAAGAACAGATCAAATAGGCAAAGAGAAACAACAGTACATCATTACTTTAAGACATGAAGGTCAGACAATACGGAGAATGTCAAGACCTTTGAAAGTTTCTTCAAGTGCAGTCGCAAAAACCATCAAGCGCTATGATGAAACTGGCTCTCATGAGGACCGCGACAGGAATAGAAGACCCAGAGTTACCTCTGCTGCAGAGGATAAGTTCATTAGAGTTACCAGCCTCAGAAATTGCAGCCCAAATAAATGCTTCACAGAGTTCAAGTAACAGACACATCTCAACATCAACTGTTCAGAGGAGACTGTGTGAATCAGGCCTTCATGGTCGAATTGCAATTTCATTGGCCCAGACTTGCTTGGGAGTTAGTGAGTGCATACATTTTCATACTGGCCCCCCGTGGGAATCGAACCCACAACCCTGGCGTTGCAAACGCCATGCTCTACCAACTGAGCTACACGGGGGGCTAATGGCTGTCTCTTCGCAGCAAAATCTGCAGAGCTGGGAAGGTTGTATCCCCCATATATATATATATATATATAACATTCTATTGGTTGTAAGAATTGTGTATAATAATTCAAATGGAAAAATTCTAAGCTTTGAATCTGGCGACATTTTACGTATCAGTTCATAAACCATGTGAAAATCTCTTCCCAACTATTTTGCAATCTATATGGCACAGCTGTACATTTTTTGGTCCTTAAATTAAACTGGTATATTTTTTTATTTATCACAATTTTCTTTAACCGATTTTGGTCTTTAATGCAGGGCAGACAGACAAATTCCTTACTTTTTCCCCACTTCCACTTGCCTCTTCCATTTTTGCGGTAATGCTGCAATTAGTTGGTGTTAATTTTGGGTAGAGCAGACATTCCCATATATTTTTGTTAGCTGCATGTGTGACATAACTCCACCAGTCCTATTTATGATATAATTTACAAAGATTATACCATTTTTAAACATTTAATCAAAAGATTTAGTTTTTTTAAATCAATTAGTATATTTGAGTTTAACCACAATATTTGTTGTATTATTTGTTCTGTCTTTTCTGGTGGATTAAACAGAAATTGCAACCAACCTTCTATTGCTTGTTTTCAAAATAACTATATTATGGAGATTATTTCATTTTCAAAATAACCGAAAGTGAGAGGTTGTAATCTGAATAAAGGGAAAAAGGCCATTCTTGAACATGGGGTGAGACATTCTTACTTATTTGCTAGAGAACCAGTTTGGATTTAAGTATAACTTCTGTATGACTGACGCCTTTAGTGAGAGGTCTAATGCTTTAATATTTAATCATTTCCGCCCTCCAAATTCATATTCATTATATAAATAGGCCCTTTTAATTTTGTCTGGCTTGCCATTCCAAATAAAATTTAATATATTTTGCTCATTTAATTTAAATAACAGGTTGCTAAGTATAGGCAAGACCATAAGCAAACAGGTAAACTGGGGTATGACTAAAGAGTTAATCAGGGTGATGTTTCCACACAGGTATTTTCCTTTCCATGGTAGGAAGATCTTATCTATAGGTGTTAGATTGTAATCATGTTGGCCATATTGGATATTGAATAAAATTACACCAAAACAGTCTTCATGGGCATGAGTGTTGCACACAATTCTGAAAAAAAGAGTATAATCTCCTAAATCCATGTTTACACGTGATTTAACCTCAATCAAATGGTACTATGGCTGCCATCTTGGATTTTGGACGTCATATTGGATTTGAGGCTACATCCATGGTGGCCCCCAAAGATAATCTGTGGTTGCCACTGACTAATTACAAGAATAGGGGCTAAAGTTACAAAACGTTGGACCACAAAAAATATAATTCCGATGTCTGAGCCCACTTGTTTTCCTTAGAGCTGATTACAATAGCCACAACATCAAAAACATGTGTAACTTTATGCATTTTTGTCATGCAGGACCATACAGCACTGAATGGAAGCAAATTTTACTTGAAAGTTGTCTATTAAATCAGCCACCAAAAAAGTAACGCTCACAGTTGAAATCTATGTTTACAGGTCTATATTTCAAATATGCACTAATATATCCTAATGCTGTTTGTTTGTGTATGTAGGACAGACAACAAACTACTTGTATTCCACATTTTAGCAATATCAGAGCTTGCAATATTGAGTTAAATGATCTTCTGCAGCCTTTCGCACCTCCAGCCAGGCATTATTCTGTACTTTTTGATTAAGGGATATACCCTGACCTTTTTTTCCTCAAGGAGCATGTGTGCACCTAAGTTGGGAAAAAAGTCCACACGCAGAGTCATTTAGGAGCACAACGAAAAATATTTGAGATATTAAAGTTAGAAACCACTGGCGCTCGTAAATAAAGATATTTAGGCGCATATGCGAGTAAAATGGTCGCACTGTAGAGTGACCTGGGGGTGTGTCACAATGTCTATCAATTTAACCACTTTTGATGGAAAATATTTTTACACAACCATCCGTTTCATAAATGGGAGACATTAGGGATGTGAAAAAACATGATTGTGTTTTGTTCTACCTCGGGTAGGGACATCTCAATTTGGGGGCCTTGTCACTAACGTTAGCCAATAAGCTAACTATAGTAGCGACGACATTTAGGGTATTGTGTGCAAACTATGATTTATCGTGTGAGACAGGTTTCTCTTTTCAAACGGAAAATATATGATGACGGGTGTGAAATTGCCAAAATCAAACCAAAACAGTGAAATCATATTTGCTAACGACCAGTAAACTAGCTAACGAATGAATGACTTGACATGGCCTGTCTGCAACGCGCCAGTGTGATACTGACAACACCGACTTGTTCAGCGTAAAAAGCCATCTAGAAGAATCGTGGTTGGTGTCATCAAGATTACTTACGACATACTGGATAATCACAATTATCAATATTACACGGAATATAAATGGATCGGTTTCTGTTTTTTTTAAGAAGACCCGAGTTGCGACGACAACACAAGCACACGACTGTGAGGCACGTTTTCACGGAGTGTGTTAGCGGTTTGCTAGCTAGCTGATAGCATAGCAACCGGCTCATGTGTGCTAGACAAATCCACCGTTGTTGCCCATATGAAGGGCACTGAATTTGGATCATTGCAGACTTTTATCCAGATAGATTGAAAGATAACGTTGATCTAGAACAACTTTACAGGGTTGTCATATTACCTTTAAAACAATTATTCGCCATCTCCTTGAGTTTCTCTGCATTTTTATCTCCCTCCGCCATCTTCTCTCTGCTGCCGCTAGCGGAAGTTGCCGTATCGTTCGCCATTGACAGTACAGTCGCAAAGTGCGCACGTTGCAGTCCTAAGGTCGCAAACTATACTTTTCGACTGAGCCCAGATCTGGAGTCAGTTTTCAATCGCTTCACTGAAGCGTGAACTGTCTGGGGGTAGCAGAGTTGTCCTAATTTGAAAATAAATAAATAACCATTGACACTAGGTTTTAACAGAAATAAGCAGAATTTTCTTTTTTTTTAAATAAGTGAAACTGAAAGAATAAGTTATTAGTCTACAATGAAGGAATATATTGGAATTTCTTGGCCAAATTTCACATCCACTGTAGCCGTCTGTCATTTCATGATAATTCAGAATAAAACAACAACCTTTACTGTTCTGTATAGAGAACCTATGCTGGTTCATTATTAGGCCATACAGAATCACAGAAGCTTTAAGTAACAGGGGGCAATAGTGTGAATCAACCTCCAGGTGGCAGCAGAGCTATGCAGAAGAGAAGCCTTACCAGATTGAGGCGGGGGGGTCTAGGTTTAGAGAGAGATCTGCATGTGATAGAAGAGGCCTCTCTGAAATGGACCCGCAACCACACCCTCACCCCCCTTTCCTGGTCCTTACCCCCTTCTACCCCCTTCCCCCTGTCCCTTACCCCCCTCTACCCCCTTCCCCCTGTCCTATCCCTTACCCTCTACTACCCCCTTCCCCCTGTCCCTTACCCCCCTCTACCCCCTTCCCCCTGTCCCTTACCCCCCTCTACCCCCTTCCCCCTGTCCCTTACCCCCCTCTACCCCCTTCCCCCTGTCCTATCCCTTACCCTCTACTACTCCCTGCCCCCTGTCCCTTACCCCCCTCTACCCCCTGCACCCTGTCCCTTACCCCCCTCTACCCCCTTCCCCCTGTCCCTTACCCCCCTCTACCCCCTTCCCCCTGTCCTATCCCTTACCCTCTACTACTCCCTGCCCCCTGTCCCTTACCCCCCTCTACCCCCTTCCCCCTGTCCCTTACCCCCCTCTACCCCCTGTCCTGTCCCTTACCCCCTTCTACTCCCTGCCTCCTGTCATGTCCCTTACCCCCTTCTACTCCCTGCCCCCTGTCATGTCCCTTACCCCCTTCTACTCCCTGCCCCCTGTCCCTTACCCCCCTCTACCCCCTCCCCCCTGTCCTGTCCCTTACCCCCTTCTACTCCCTGCCCCCTGTCCCTTACCCCCTTCTACTCCCTGCCCCCTGTCCTGTCCCTTACCCCCTTCTACCCCCTGCCCCCTGTCCCTTACCCCCTCTACCCCCTTCCCCCTGTCCTGTCCCTTACCCCCTTCTACTCCCTGCCCCCTGTCCTGTCCCTTACCCCCTTCTACCCCCTTCCCCCTGTCCTGTCCCTTACCCCCTTCTACTCCCTGCCCCCTGTCCTGTCCCTTACCCCCTTCTACCCCCTTCCCCCTGTCCTGTCCCTTACCCCCTTCTACCCCCTGCCCCCTGTCCCTTACCCCCCTCTACCCCCTGTCCTGTCCCTTACCCCCTTCTACTCCCTGCCCCCTGTCCTGTCCCTTACCCCCTTCTACCCCCTGCCCCCTGTCCCTTACCCCCCTCTACCCCCTGTCCTGTCCCTTACCCCCTTCTACTCCCTGCCCCCTGTCCCTTACCCCCTTCTACTCCCTGCCCCCTTTCCTGTCCCTTACCCCCTTCTACCCCCTGCCCCCTGTCCCTTACCCCCTCTACCCCCTTCCCCCTGTCCTGTCCCTTACCCCCTTCTACTCCCTGCCCCCTGTCCTGTCCCTTACCCCCTTCTACCCCCTTCCCCCTGTCCTGTCCCTTACCCCCTTCTACTCCCTGCCCCCTGTCCTGTCCCTTACCCCCTTCTACCCCCTGCCCCCTGTCCTGTCCCTTACCCCCTTCTACCCCCTGCCCCCTGTCCCTTACCCCCCTCTACCCCCTGTCCTGTCCCTTACCCCCTTCTACTCCCTGCCCCCTGTCCTGTCCCTTACCCCCTTCTACCCCCTGCCCCCTGTCCCTTACCCCCCTCTACCCCCTGTCCTGTCCCTTACCCCCTTCTACCCCCTGCCCCCTGCCTCTGCTCTTCGTGACCATCCATCTGTGCTGAGGAATGAGGATATGGTGTGTTTCCTGCCAGCTGGACTCAGCATGTGGATCCTGGTATACCATGATGCTGTGTGAGGAAGGGAACAGAACAACACAGGTGTCTCTCTACACAACCTGAGTCACTTAGCCTGACATCTGACGCACCCTCGCCCCAAACGACTGGCTGGCAAAAACAACACGCATCCTTAAACAGAAACACACTAGAAACACCTTTCATGGCCAAAGCCACGACCCCTGTTAACAAAAGTATTGTTGAATGGCTAATCAGCTCTCTCTCTGCACTGTAAATGTAAGAATTACTTATTTTTACAGAAAATTCTACATAATATTTACTTGCTTTTTGCCAAAAACAGTCAAATTACATAGATTGTCATTTAAAAATAATAATAATAATAATTTGGTGGGTGCTTATATTTGTATATGTACAAGTGTGTATTAATAAAAAGTTTAAATAAATGTTTTATATGCATGTGTGAAAACAGATTTGAATGAAATAACATTGTATGTGAGGAAAGTTTGAATTTATGATTGGCACACAGGAAGCACGTCATGCCTGAACTAAACGGTACAGGAAGTGCATGATGTTTTTGTTATCCACACCCTACAAATGTCACGAAATTCTACAGTTAGCCCAATTTAGCTAAATCGCTAACATCGCTAACTAGCAAATTACTAACATCTGTGCTGGTTCAAAGCTCCAACGGTCAAGGACCTTTAAAAAAAAAAATATATATATATATATATATATTCACAAAAGTGCAATTTGCAACAACAGGCAAAATAGTATTATCATAATTATTTCCCATAAACAAAGGCCTCAGCAGGATGCATAAAAAACGAAAAAACGAAAAGTAGGGTAACAGTGCCTTACATCACAACATAAACAAAGGTTCCAAAAACACCCAAATGCGACCTTACAGGAACTACAAAACGCTCAGTATAGTGTTGCAGGTGTTTAGATGTTGTACATATTAAATTGTGTTATTCCGAATTCATCCGTAACATTATATTCCAATTTGTTGGACTCGAGCGATACTTTTCCGCGTGCGCATGCGCGGGGGGCAACACACAAAAGTATTGCTAAAATCCCCCCAAAAATCTAATATAACGCTGTGAATAAAGATAAGATCCAAAATACAAATTTGTCCCAAAATAAATGTTTTACTTTTCCTTTAAGCTGTGAGCTCACAGGTAACAAACACACAGTCTATCTTGTAACTCAATAGTTTTTTTTTTCCTGATAATTTGACCAGATACTAAAGTCCATACTCATCATATAACCCATTCATCCCTGTCCCAATGTGGGGCAGTGCTCACTCAGTACAAATAACAGAAATCCATAGAGTGTCATAGAAAAAGTGAGCCAGTCTCACAGACAGACAGTCAGATATTAGGGGTTGAGGTTGTGTGTGATGTGTTGTGTCTGACACAGAGGATATGTCCCAGTCCAGTCTGCTCCCCCTGACTCACTGGGCCAGACCAGGGACATCCCGCCACAGGGAGCGAAAGGCCAAGCACTGTGGTGATTCACAGTTGTCTTTTAACACCACAGGACTGAGCAGCACAGCAGTACTGTGAGTTCACTTTCTCTCAGTGACTTCATCTAAGACTCCTCTTTCTTTTGATGACATCAGAGGCCTGTTTACCTGGATGGAAGGAAATGGAGGAGTGTTTGAGGTAAACGAGGAGAGAAGAGCTTAAAGTTAGAACCCAGAGAGAGAGAGAGAGAGAGAGAGAGAGAGAAAGTGCAGACAGTGGGTGGGAGAGAGCGAGACAGTGGGTGGGAGAGAGCGAGAGACAGACAGTGTGGGTGGCAGAGGTAGCAATGTGGTGAGGGGGAGAGTGGAAGGAGGGAGATTTCTGTCCTCCTGGGTGTAAGATTAATGAGTCTTCGTTTTGTGGGGTCCTGAGAAAGTTTAAACAAACACAGAGAGAGGATAGTAGATATATACGAGGGACTGGGGGGGGGGGGGGGGGGGGGACTGACTGACATTGAATTCTAGTACTGTCTATTTAACAACATATACATTAGTCATTTTATTCACCTCAGGCTGTTATTCACCTCACAGGCTGTTATTCACCTCAGGCTGTTATTCACCTCAGGCTGTTATTCACCTCACAGGCTGTTATTCACCTCAGGCTGTTATTCACCTCACAGGCTGTTATTCACTGCACAGGCTGTTATTCACCTCAGGCTGTTATTCACCTCACAGGCTGTTATTCACCTCACAGGCTGTTATTCACCTCAGGCTGTTATTCACCTCACAGGCTGTTATTCACCTCAGGCTGTTATTCACCTCAGGCTGTTATTCACCTCAGGCTGTTATTCACCTCAGGCTGTTATTCACCTCAGGCTGTTATTCACCTCAGGCTGTTATTCACCTCAGGCTGTTATTCACCTCACAGGCTGTTATTCACCTCAGGCTGTTATTCACCTCACAGGCTGTTATTCACCTCAGGCTGTTATTCACCTCAGGCTGTTATTCACCTCAGGCTGTTATTCACCTCAGGCTGTTATTCACCTCACAGGCTGTTATTCACCTCAGGCTGTTATTCACCTCACAGGCTGTTATTCACCTCAGGCTGTTATTCACCTCAGGCTGTTATTCACCTCAGGCTGTTATTCACCTCAGGCTGTTATTCACCTCAGGCTGTTATTCACCTCAGGCTGTTATTCACCTCAGGCTGTTATTCACCTCACAGGCTGTTATTCACCTCAGGCTGTTATTCACCTCAGGCTGTTATTCACCTCAGGCTGTTATTCACCTCACAGGCTGTTATTCACCTCAGGCTGTTATTCACCTCAGGCTGTTATTCACCTCAGGCTGTTATTCACCTCAGGCTGTTATTCACCTCAGGCTGTTATTCACCTCACAGGCTGTTATTCACCTCAGGCTGTTATTCACCTCAGGCTGTTATTCACCTCAGGCTGTTATTCACCTCACAGGCTGTTATTCACCTCAGGCTGTTATTCACCTCAGGCTGTTATTCACCTCAGGCTGTTATTCACCTCACAGGCTGTTATTCACCTCACAGGCTGTTATTCACCTCAGGCTGTTATTCACCTCAGGCTGTTATTCACCTCAGGCTGTTATTCACCTCACAGGCTGTTATTCACCTCAGGCTGTTATTCACCTCAGGCTGTTATTCACCTCAGGCTGTTATTCACCGCAGGCTGTTATTCACCTCAGGCTGTTAATGATGCAACCTACACTACTGTTCAAAAGTTTGGGGTCACTTAGAAATGTCCTTGTTTTCGAAAGAAAAGCAATTTTCTTGTCAATTAAAAGAACATCACATTGATCAGAAATACAGTGTAGACATTGTTAATGTTGTAAATGGCTATTGTAGCTGGAAACAGCAGATTTTTAATGGAATATCTACATAGGCGTACAGAGGCCCATTATCAGCAACCATCAGTCCTGTGTTCCAATGGCACGCTGTGTTTGCTAATCCAAGTTTATTATTTTAAAAGGCTAATTGATCATTAGAAAACCCTTTTGCAATTATGTTAGCACAGCTGAAAACTGTTGTGCTGATTAAAGAAGCAATACAACTGGCCTTCTTGAGACTAGTTGAGTATCTGGAGCATCAAATCAAATCAAATCAAATCAAATTGTATTGGTCACATGCGCCGAATACAACAGGTGCAGACATTACAGTGAAATGCTTACTTACAGCCCTTAACCAACAGTGCATTTATTTTTAACAAAAAAAGTAAAAATAAAACAACAACAAAAAAAGTGTTGAGAAAAAAAGAGCTGAAGTAAAATAAAATAACAGTAGGGAGGCTATATATACAGGGGGGTACCGGTGCAGAGTCAATGTGCGGGGGCACCGACTAGTTGAGATAGTTGAAGTAATATGTACATGTGGGTAGAGTTAAAGTGACTATGCATAAATAATTAACAGAGTAGCAGCAGCGTAAAAAGGATGGGGTGGGGGGGCAGTGCAAATAGTCCGGGTAGCCATGATTAGCTGTTCAGGAGTCTTATGACTTGGGGGTAGAAGCTGTTGAGAAGTCTTTTGGACCTAGACTTGGCACTCCGGTACCGCTTGCCGTGCGGTAGCAGGGAGAACAGTCTATGACTAGGGTGGCTGGAGTCTTTGACAATTTTGAGGGCCTTCCTCTGACACCGCCTGGTATAGAGGTCCTGGATGGCAGGAAGCTTGGCCCCAGTGATGTACTGGGCCGTACGCACTACCCTCTGTAGTGCCTTGCGGTTGGAGGCCAAGCAGTTGCCATACCAGGCGGTGATGCAACCAGTCAGGATGCTCTCGATGGTGCAGCTGTAGAATTTTTTGAGGATCTGAGGACCCATGCCAAATCTTTTCAGTCTCCTGAGGGGGAATAGGCTTTGTCGTGCCCTCTTCACGACTGTCTTGGTGTGTTTGGACCATGATAGTTCGTTGGTGATGTGGACACCAAGGAACTTGAAGCTCTCAACCTGTTCCACTACAGCCCCGTCGATGAGAATGGGGGCGTGCTCAGTCCTCTTTTTTTTCCTGTAGTCCACAATCATCTCCTTTGTCTTGGTCACGTTGAGGGAGAGGTTGTTGTCCTGGCACCACACGGCCAGGTCTCTGACCTCCTCCCTATAGGCTGTCTCATCGTTGTCGGTGATCAGGCCTACCACTGTTGTGTCGTCGGCAAACTTAATGATGGTGTTGGAGTCGTGCCTGGCCATGCAGTCATGGGTGAACAGAGAGTACAGGAGGGGACTGAGCACGCACCCCTGAGAGGCCCCCGTGTTGAGGATCAGTGTGGCAGATGTGTTGTTACCTACCCTTACCACCTGGGGGCGGCCCGTCAGGAAGTCCAGGATCCAGTTGCAGAGGGAGGTGTTTAGTCCCAGGATCCTTAGCTTAGTGATGAGCTTAGAGGGCACTATGGTGTTGAATGCTGAGCTGTAGTCAATGAATAGCATTCTCACGTAGGTGTTCCTCTTGTCCAGGTGGGAAAGGGCAGTGTGGAGTGCAATAGAGATTGCATCATCTGTGGATCTGTTGGGGCGGTATGCAAATTGGAGTGGGTCTAGGGTTTCTGGGATAATGCTGTTGATGTGAGCCATGACCAGCCTTTCAAAGCACTTCATGGCTACAGACGTCAGTGCTACGGGTCGGTAGTCATTTAGGCAGGTTATCTTAGAGTCCTTGGGCACGGGGACTATGGTGGTCTGCTTGAAACATGTTGGTATTACAGACTCAGTCAGGGACATGTTGAAAATGTCAGTGAAGACACTTGCCAGTTGGTCAGCACATGCTCGGAGTACACGTCCTGGTAATCCGTCTGGCCCTGCGGCCTTGTGAATGTTGACCTGCTTAAAAGTCTTACTCACATCGGCTACGGAGAGCGTGATCACATAGTCATCCGGAACAGCTGGTGCTCTCATGCATGCTTCAGTGTTGCTTGCCTCGAAGCGAGCATAGAAGTGGTTTAGCTCGTCTGGTAGGCTTGTGTCACTGGGCAGCTCGCGGCTGTGCTTCCCTTTGTAGTCTGTAATAGTTTTCAAGCCCTGCCACATCCGACGAGCGTCAGAGCCAGTGTAGTACGATTCAATCTTAGCCCTGTATTGACTCTTTGCCTGTTTGATGGTTCGTTAGTTAGTGTATGTTAGTTAGTGTATGTTAGTTAGTGTATATTAGTTAGTGTATGTTAGTTAGTGTATATTAGTTAGTGTATGTCAGTCAGTGTATGTTAGTTAGTGTATGTTAGTTAGTGTATATTAGTTAGTGTATGTTAGTCAGTGTATGTTAGTTAGTGTATGTTAGTTAGTGTATGTTAGTCAGTGTATGTTAGTTAGTGTATATTAGTTAGTGTATATTAGTTAGTGTATGTTAGTTAGTGTATGTTAGTTAGTGTATATTAGTTAGTGTATGTTAGTTAGTGTATGTTAGTTAGTGTATGTTAGTCAGTGTATGTTAGTTAGTGTATCTTAGTTAGTGTATGTTAGTTAATGTATATTAGTTAGTGTATGTTAGTTAGTGTGTGTTAGTTAATGTATATTAGTTAGTGTATGTTAGTTAGTGTATGTTAGTCAGTGTATGTTAGTTAGTGTATATTAGTTAGTGTATATTAGTTAGTGTATGTTAGTTAGTGTGTGTTAGTTAATGTATATTAGTTAGTGTATGTTAGTTAGTGTATGTTAGTCAGTGTATGTTAGTTAGTGTATATTAGTTAGTGTATGTTAGTTAGTGTATATTAGTTAGTGTATATTAGTTAGTGTATGTTAGTTAGTGTATGTTAGTTAGTGTATGTTAGTTAGTGTATGTTAGTTAGTGTATGTTAGTTAGTGTATGTTAGTTAGTGTATGTTAGTTAGTGTATGTTAGTTAGTGTATGTTAGTTAGTGTATGTTAGTTAATGTATATTAGTTAGTGTATGTTAGTTAGTGTATGTTAATTAGTGTATGTTAGTTAGTGTATATTAGTTAGTGTATGTTAGTTAGTGTATGTTAGTTAGTGTATGTTAGTTAGTGTATATTAGTTAGTGTATGTTAGTTAGTGTATGTTAGTCAGTGTATGTTAGTTAGTGTATGTTAGTTAATGTATATTAGTTAGTGTATGTTAGTTAGTGTATGTTAGTCAGTGTATGTTAGTTAGTGTATGTTAGTGTATGTTAGTTATTGTATATTAGTTAGTGTATGTTAGTTAGTGTATGTTAGTCAGTGTATGTTAGTTAGTGTATATTAGTTAGTGTATGTTAGTTAATGTATATTAGTTAGTGTATGTTAGTTAGTGTATATTAGTTAGTGTATGTTAGTTAGTGTATATTAGTTAGTGTATGTTAGTTAATGTATATTAGTTAGTGTATGTTAGTTAGTGTATGTTAGTTAGTGTATGTTAGTTAATGTATATTAGTTAGTGTATGTTAGTTAGTGTATGTTAGTCAGTGTATGTTAGTTAGTGTATGTTAGTTAATGTATATTAGTTAGTGTATGTTAGTTAGTGTATGTTAGTTAGTGTATATTAGTTAGTGTATGTTAGTTAGTGTATATTAGTTAGTGTATGTTAGTTAGTGTATGTTAGTCAGTGTATGTTAGTTAGTGTATATTAGTTAGTGTATGTTAGTTAATGTATATTAGTTAGTGTATGTTAGTTAGTGTATATTAGTTAGTGTATGTTAGTTAGTGTATATTAGTTAGTGTATGTTAGTTAATGTATATTAGTTAGTGTATGTTAGTTAGTGTATGTTAGTTAGTGTATGTTAGTTAATGTATATTAGTTAGTGTATGTTAGTTAGTGTATGTTAGTCAGTGTATGTTAGTTAGTGTATGTTAGTTAGTGTATGTTAGTTAATGTATATTAGTTAGTGTATGTTAGTTAGTGTATGTTAGTCAGTGTATGTTAGTTAGTGTATGTTAGTTAATGTATATTAGTTAGTGTATGTTAGTTAGTGTATG
>NW_028166048.1:524782-534782 GCF_964263955.1 Coregonus lavaretus
GAGAGAGAGAGAGACAGAGAGAGAGACAGAGAGAACGCAGCAGTCAACGTTCTCATACACATCCACATAAACTATGATTCCGCCACAATGATGACATTGGTGGTATATATGTAATGATAAAAGATAGTAGAATATCAATAGCTGTATGGTCTACTATTAAAGTATCAATCTTACAGGTTGGTTGTATTCATGGCCTCACATTGCCTCCTGGTGGTCAAGGCAGGTACTGAATGATAATGACTTCGCTGGAAGATTCTGGTAAAACAACTGAATAAGTGAATATTACTGTCCCCCAGGATGAAATCGGGGAAAGGACTGTGGATCTGTCTCCGCCTGTACGTTCATTAGTCACATGCGATATCTCAGACAAAACGGGGGTCCAATTTTGACTAAATTTAGAGATCCGGCAATTTACAAGATTACACTAATTAGTGGGAGCTACAGTAATTCATTGAAATGTGTAGTAACACTGATATCTCAACAGGCCCAATGGCTGCACCATTCTGGGGGACAACATGTTTACTTGTTTTTATTTGATGATAACACAACATGTGTTTGAACCCAGGGTTTGAACCCAGGTCTCCTGC
Organism: Coregonus lavaretus; assembly: GCF_964263955.1. NCBI lineage: Eukaryota > Metazoa > Chordata > Actinopteri > Salmoniformes > Salmonidae > Coregonus > Coregonus lavaretus. The sequence goes on from NW_028166048.1 coordinate 525,370, forward strand.
CACCAACCGACTGTGTTAGCCCACTGAACTCAAGCCTAGGCACTGGGTAAGGGAGCTAACACGTCTAAGGCAAGGTTACTCATCACATGAGCGTGATTCCACCAACTCTAAACCACCTCCATTACACAGAGAAATGACATGACTTCTTATGTGGTTTGTTTTCACATTTCAACCAAAGTTTTTATCCCAAAGCATCCTTCATTGTCAACTCAACCACCATGATCTGCTTTCTCCACCTCTCTGACTCTCATCAATTCCCCCCCGTCCCCCGTCCCCTGTGCCCCTTCCCCGTCCCCCGTCCCCCCACACTCACAGATTACACCTTTGGTGCCATGTTTCTTACCTACTGTGATAAAATGTTCAACATCCTGACTGACGGGGCCCAGTGCCAGTCCTGTTTCAGCTCTGTGGTCCAGACTGACGGGGCCCCAGGGCCAGTCCTGTTTCAGCTCTGTGGTCCAGACTGACGGGGCCCCAGGGCCAGTCCTGTTTCAGCTCTGTGGTCCAGACTGACGGGGCCCCAGGGCCAGTCCTGTTTCAGCTCTGTGGTCCAAGGACTGACGGGGCCCCAGGGCCAGTCCTGTTTCAGCTCTGTGGTCCAGACTGACGGGGCCCCAGGGCCAGTCCTGTTTCAGCTCTGTGGTCCAGACTGACGGGGCCCCAGGGCCAGTCCTGTTTCATCTCTGTGGTCCAGACTGACGGGGCCCCAGGGCCAGTCCTGTTTCAGCTCTGTGGTCCAGACTGACGGGGCCCCAGGGCCAGTCCTGTTTCAGCTCTGTGGTCCAGACTGACGGGGCCCCAGGGCCAGTCCTGTTTCAGCTCTGTGGTCCAGACTGACGGGGCCCCAGGGCCAGTCCTGTTTCAGCTCTGTGGTCCAGACTGACGGGGCCCCAGGGCCAGTCCTGTTTAATCTCTGTGGTCCAGACTGACGGGGCCCCAGGGCCAGTCCTGTTTCAGCTCTGTATTCCAGACTGACGGGGCCCCAGGGCCAGTCCTGTTTCAGCTCTGTGGTCCAGACTGATGGGGCCCCAGGGCCAGTCCTGTTTCAGCTCTGTGGTCCAGACTGACGGGGCCCCAGGGCCAGTCCTGTTTCAGCTCTGTGGTCCAGACTGACGGGGCCCCAGGGCCAGTCCTGTTTCAGCTCTGTGGTCCAGACTGACGGGGCCCCAGGGCCAGTCCTGTTTCATCTCTGTGGTCCAGACTGACGGGGCCCCAGGGCCAGTCCTGTTTCATCTCTGTGGTCCAGACTGACGGGGCCCCAGGGCCAGTCCTGTTTCAGCTCTGTGGTCCAGACTGACGGGGCCCCAGGGCCAGTCCTGTTTCAGCTCTGTGGTCTAGACTGACGGGGCCCCAGGGCCAGTCCTGTTTCAGCTCTGTGGTCCAGACTGACGGGGCCCCAGGGCCAGTCCTGTTTCAGCTCTGTGGTCTAGAAGTCCTTTTTCTTCTCAGTCTCTTTCCCAACTTCCTCCTCCACCAGGGCCTTGAAACAGGACTGGCACTGGGGCTCCTATCTTCAACTAACAAATGTTGTCCTGTGACAGGCCAGCGAGCTGTGGTCGGCTAACCCTGAATCCTAACGTCAGTGCCTTCACAACATCTCCAGCTAACGGCAGTTTGGAACAGTCATTATCCGGTCTCAGACACACAGACGTGACAGCCATGGGAGAGGAAAACATCTGTCAGGACAGCTAGTCTGCAAATCATCTTCCCACTGCAGTGTGACTGGGGCCCTATCACTGGCTTTCAGCATGCTGTTGATTGCTGTGTTGTAGATACATGTTTACATGTTGACTCTGTGGTCAGGGGGGGGGGGGGTTAGGGCCCCTTGTCAGGTGACAGCATCATTCATCACGAGTTGACTTTGTTTGTTTCTGCTTTTTTAAAATGTTGGACCACAGAAAACCAACATACTGCAGCATGCCAAGTAGAGGAAGAATCAGCAAGCTGTTGTGGTGTTGGCTGGCTTAGGCCTGCTCCAAAGCACAATCCAACCACAGCCCCAAACAGACTATGCTATGCCTGGCAGCTAATAATATACATTTTAGTCATTTAGCAGACGCTCTTATCCAGAGCGACTTTACAGTTACTGAGTGCATACATTTTTCATACTGGCCCCCCGTGGGAATCGAACCCACAACCCTGGTGTTGCAAGCACCATGCTCTACCAACTGAGCTACAGGAGTATGAACGTTAAACTATCATCTCATAACTGTCTTCTCTACAATATACAGTCAGATTTAACACAATAAATACCTTTCTCAAAAGTAAACTGAACAAAAGTATAAACGCAACAGTTAATGTAAGGAAATCAGTCAATTTAAATAAATAAATTAGGCCCTAATCTGAGGATTTTACATGACTGTGCATTTTACATGACTGTGGGACATGGGTGGGCTTGGGAGGGCTGCCAGGCCCACCCATTGGGGAGCCAGGCCCAGCCAATCAGAATGAAGTTTTCCCCACAAAAGGGCTTTATTACAGACAGAAATACTCCTCAGTTACACCAGCTGTCTGGGTGGCTGGTCTCAGACAATCCCACAGGTGAAGAAGCCGGATGTGGAGGTCCTGGGCTGGTGTGGTTACAGGTGGTCTGCGGTTGTGAGGCCAGTTGGATGTACTGCCAAATTCTCTAAAACGACGTTGGAGGCGGCTTATGGTAGAGAAATTAATATGAAATTATCTGGCAATTGCTCTGGTGGACATTCCTGCAGTCAACATGCCAATTGCATGCTCCCTCAAAACTTGAGACATTTGTGGCATTGTGTTGTGTGACACAACTGCACATTTTAGAGTGGCCTTTTATTGTCCCCAGCACAAGGTGCACCTGTGTAATGATCATGCTGTTTAATCAGCTTCTTGATATGCCACACCTGTCAGGTGGATGGATTATCTTGGCAAACGAAAAATGCTCACTAAAGGGGATGTAAACAAATTTGTGCACAACATTTGAGAGAAATAAGCTTTTTGTGCGTATGGAACATTTCTGGGATCTTTTATTTCAGCTCATGAAACATGGGACCAACACTTTACATGTTGTATTTATATTTTTGTTCAGTTTGATTGTAGTTGTTCCCAGTTCATTATGTATTTTATATGCTATAGCAGGGAATGGAACTTGCATGGTGTAGTGATGATGGAGGCTAGGCCTATTGTAGATGTTGCAATATATAGCTTATAATTAATTCATTTAAAATGATGTATTATTTCACATCAATATTGGACATTACGCCATTTACGCAAAGCAACCAAGCACAAAAGCTATGTTATAGGCACCATGTGTAACTCATTCACAGGTTACATAGATATCTTACTGTGTCTTGAATTAACCAGGGGATCACCTCTCAGACGCGTTTCCATGGATATACGGGAAGCGAGCAGGACCAATAAGTGTAGGCTATTTTTGCGCATTTAAATAGAACAACAAGAACATAATATGATTACAGAACGGAGGCTACAGACCAAGAGCAGGATATTATAGACCGTTTAGCTAAACGGGAATGACAAGTTACCGGGTAACCAAGGAACCGCTGTTGGCAACCGCCCAGCGTTAGTCCCAACGAGGAGGAAACGAGAACCGCTTTGTGGAATAAATCGGTCTACCGGAGTGACCCGCGCATGAACAACGTCAATCGAAGTTAGCCTATCATTTAAATGAAGTTGAAAGCAGTGACGCGGAAATACTTACCTGCGCCTAAAGACTTCATGGGTGCGATCATATGCCCGGGGATGGACATATAATTGGTCTGAAGACCCTTTGGCACATCCCCTTAATGACAGCGCTCTGAATCAACACAGACAGCAGTGAGTAGATACAGTGATGTAGTGAGTAGGATGTACATTTCTCTGAAATAAAATCTCGAAAGTAGCGTAGTTCCTCTCGTAGGGCCTCAGTGAAAGACAGATCTGAAGGCAACATATTTTGAATATCAGTTAAAAAGTCCCTGCCTATAGGCTACAGCGGTATAGTATGATGACAACAAATCATCAAAGCGGGGAAAAAAGTGAATGTTAAAAGTGTTTTGTGTGTGACAGGTCACGTTCGTCACCTGTCTGATGGAAAAATATGAAAAGCTGGCCAAGATTGGAGAGGGTTCATACGGTGTGGTGTTTAAATGCAGACACAGAGAGTCGGGACAGGTAGTCGCCATCAAGAAGTTTGTTGAATCAGAGGATGACCCAGTCATCAAGAAGATAGCACTGAGGGAGATTCGCATGCTGAAAGTAGGAGAAATAAACACCAGAGCTGTGTTCGAATACTCATACTAACTGCCCTAACCTTACTATTTCTGATGTAAATTGAGTTTGTAGTATGCTTATTGGTCATAGTATGGATATACACTACCAGTCAAAAGTTTTAGAACACCTACTCATTCAAGGGTTTTTCTTTATTTTTACTATTTTCTACATTGTCGAATAATAGTGAAGACATCAAAACTATGAAATAACACATATGGAATCATGTAGTATCCCAAAAAGTGTTCAACAAATAAAAATACATGTTATATTTAAGATTCTTCAAATAGCCACCCTTTGTCTTGAGGACAGCTTTGCACACTCTTGGCATTCTCTCAACCAGCTTCACCTGGAATGCTTTTCCAACAGTCTTGAAGGAGTTCCCACATATGCTGAGCACTTGTTGGCTGCTTTTCCTTCACTCTGCGGTCTGACTCATCCCAAACCATCTCAATTTGATTGAGGTCGGGGGATTGTGGAGGCCAGGTCATCTGATGCAGCACTCCAACACTCTCCTTCTTGGTAAAATAGCCCTTACACAGCCTGGAGGTGTGTTAGGTCATTGTCCTGTTGAAAAACAAATGATAGTCCCACTAAGCCCAAACCAGATGGGATGGTGTATCACTGCAGAATGCTGTGGTAGCCATGCTGGTTAAGTGTGCCTTGAATTCTAAATAAATCACAGTGTCACCAGCAAAGCACCCCCAAACCATAACACCTCCTCCTCCATGCTTTACGGTGGGAAATGCACATGCGGAGATCATCCGTTCACCCACACCGCGTCTCACAAAGACACGGCGGTTGGAACCAAAAATCTTCAATTTGGACTCCAGACCAAAGGATACATTTCCACTGGTCTAATGTCCATTGCTTGTGTTTCTTGGCCCACGCAAGTCTCTTCTTCTTATTGGTGTCCTTTAATAATAATAATATAATAATATGCCATTTAGCAGACGCTTTTATCCAAAGCGACTTACAGTCATGTGTGCATACATTTTTACGTATGGGTGGTCCCGGGGATCGAACCCACTACCCTGGCATTACAAGCACCATGCTCTACCAATTGAGCTACAGAGGACCTTAGTAGTGGTTTCTTTGCAGCAATTTGACTTTGATTCACACAGTCTACTCTGAACAGTTGATGTTGAGATGTCTGTTACTTGAACTATGTGAAGCATTTATTTGGGCTGCAATTTCTGAGGCTGGTAACTCTAATGAACTTATCCTCTGCACCAGAGGTAACTTTGGGTCTTCCATTCCTATGGCGGTCCTCATGAGAGCCAGTTTCGTCATAGCGCTTTTTGGTTACTACATGATTCCATATGTGTTATTTCATAATTTTGATGTCTTCACTATTATTCTACAATGTAGAAAATGGTAAAAAAATTAAGAAAAACCCTTGAATGAGTAGAAGTTCTAAAACTTTTGACCGGTAGTGTAATTAGTTTGCCAAAAGTTCCCGGATGTCATACTAAATTTGCCAAAATACGAAGTATACAAGCAGTGGACACTATTTCCGTGCTTTAAGGGCCCATAATGCAATTCTTCAGAAGATGGGCGTGGTCTTTCACATTTGAAGAAAATGGCAGGAAATATTTAGCCGAAGTCCGACGAGAGCAGATACAAATTCATTGCTTTAACTAATTATGACAAATATAAACAAAATGTTGAGCAATGTAATAAAGTAATGACTTTTCAAATAAATTACACGTTATGTTGGCTGACAATTTGTTAGCTACGCTATCCTTACGAACCGCATAGCATATCATTACAGCAGTATGTACCAGAATGTTAGCTAGATACCTAACGTTAGTTGGCTACTAATACATAGAACTTGCCAGGCAGTATAATAACTATATGCTATCTAACTAACTACCCAACGTTTATTGATTGATTATTCACGTCATTCTTAGCTAAGTGGTATAGTCGTCGTGCGTTCTCAATGGACATAGTTAATTCTGGCTATCTACTCCGCATAGCAACAGCATCAACTTCCAGTAGATAGGGGAAGCGCTAGTATGCTCAACTGAAAGGATATCGTTCGTTTACAGTATACTGAAATGAACTAATAGTATGTAGTATATACTCATTAAGTATGTAGTATACAGTATGTTAGTATGGGTATTCGAACACAGCTCAGGCTCGTTCACACACACACACACACACACACACACACACACACACACACACACACACACACACACACACTCGGTCACATAAACACACACACACTACCCTCTCACCACCCCCTCACCACCCTCTCACCACCCTCTCACCACCCCCTCACCACCCCCTCACCACCCCCTCACCACCCTCTCACCACCCTCTCACCACCCCCTCACCACCCCCTCACCACCCCCTCACCACCCTCTCACCACCCCCCCACCACCCCCTCACCACCCCCCACCAACCCCTCACCACCCCCCTCACCACCCCCCCCACCACCCTCTCACCACCCTCTCACCACCCCCTCACCACCCCCCCACCACCCCCTCACCACCCCCCCCACCACCCTCTCACCACCCCCTCACCACCCCCCCACCACCCCCTCACCACCCCCTCACCATCCCCCCACCACCCCCTCACCACCCCCTCACCACCCTCTCACCACCCCTCACCACCCTCTCACCACCCTCTCACCACCCCCCAACCACCCTCTCACCACCCCCCCACCACCCCCTCACCACCCCCTCACCACCCTCTCACCACCCCTCACCACCCTCTCACCACCCTCTCACCACCCTCTCACCACCCTCTCACCACCCCCTCACCACCCTCTCACCACCCCCTCACCACCCCCTCACCACCCTCTCACCACCCCTCACCACCCTCTCACCACCCCCTCACCACCCCCTCACCACCCTCTCACCACCCCCTCACCACCCCCTCACCACCCTCTCACCACCCTCTCACCACCCTCTCACCACCCCTCACCACCCCCTCACCACCCCCTCACCACCCCCTCACCACCCTCTCACCACCCTCTCACCACCCTCTCACCACCCCCTCACCACCCTCTCACCACCCCCTCACCACCCACTGTGTTCCTCCCTGCAGCAGCTGAAGCATGTGAACCTGGTGAACCTCCTGGAGGTCTTCAGGAGGAAGAGACGTCTCCACCTGGTCTTTGAGTTCTGTGAGCAGACCGTCCTGAACGAGCTGGACCGACACCCCCGTGGGTACGTTAACCGGATCACCCTGTCATAACTCCCTAACCCCCGTGGGTACGTTAACTCTATCAGCCTGTCATCACTCCTGCGGGCCCAACACAGAACACTTTACTGTCAGCTGCTAATAGAAACGTGAAGGCCTTTGTGTTGGTAAAACCCTCTCACCCTCAGGAGCATGACTGACTGAACACTAAGATCATCTTTCCTGTTTCATTTAGTGACTCCTCACGTCATACACTTTGCCATGCCACTAGACTGTAATCCAATAGTTACCTGGTGGTTAGTCTAACCACTGGACTGTAATCCAATAGTTACCTGGTGGTTAGTCTAACCACTGGGCTGTAATCCAATAGTTACCTGGTGGTTAGTCTAACCACTGGGCTGTAATCCAATAGTTACCTGGTGGTTAGTCTAACCACTGGGCTGTAATCCAATAGTTACCTGGTGGTTAGTCTAACCACTGGGCTGTAATCCAATAGTTACCTGGTGGTTAGTCTAACCACTGGGCTGTAATCCAATAGTTACCTGGTGGTTAGTCTAACCACTGGGCTGTAATCCAATAGTTACCTGGTGGTTAGTCTAACCACTGGACTGTAATCCAATAGTTACCTGGTGGTTAGTCTAACCACTGGACTGTAATCCAATAGTTACCTGGTGGTTAGTCTAACCACTGGGCTGTAATCCAATAGTTACCTGGTGGTTAGTCTAACCACTGGGCTGTAATCCAATAGTTACCTGGTGGTTAGTCTAACCACTGGGCTGTAATCCAATAGTTACCTGGTGGTTAGTCTAACCACTGGGCTGTAATCCAATAGTTACCTGGTGGTTAGTCTAACCACTGGGCTGTAATCCAATAGTTACCTGGTGGTTAGTCTAACCACTGGCGAGATTACAGTAAACATTACTTCTGAGTGTAATGTTTACTGTTAATATTAGTTGTTTATTTCACTTTTCTTTATTACCTACTTCACTTGCTTTGGCATTGTTAACATACGTTTCCCATGCCAGTAAAGCCCTTAAATTGAAATTGAAATTGAAAGAGAGGGTGGGAGCGGGGGACAGAGAGGGGGAGCGAGGGACAGAGAGGGGGAGGGAGAAAGAGAGAGGGGAGGGAGAGATAGGGGGACAGACAAAATGAGAGAGAGGGACAGAGAGGGGGAACAGTGGGTGAACTACATGGTGGGAGACCGTTGCTAAGAGACACTAAAGACAGAGAATGTTAGTGACTGTTGTGAAAGAGGAAATAGTGTTCCCTAAAGAAAATACAGAAACTTTAGCTTGTGTCAGCATACTCTTAATTTACACACGCAAGCACACAGGCACGGACGCATGCACGTACACACACACACACACACACACACACACACACACACACACACACACACACACACACACACACACACACACACACTATTACAGAAGTGAAAAGTAATATAGATGTCAATAAAGCTATGAGACAAAATAACTCTTAATAGAAACCTTTATAGCAGACAGACATTAGAAAGGCGTATAGCTGAAACTAACATTGTGTTTGTGGCAGAAGTTGACGGCCTGTAGAGTCTGCCACACCATACTCTTCAGCTGAACCTCAGGGACCCTGGAGGAGAACACAATAGGACATATAATAGGACACACACCCCTCTACCCCACACACACTCCGTTCCCAGGACAAAGGGTAGTGTGTATTATGTAGTGTGAAAGCTGCCTCACTACAGGTCCTTTACCCAGAAGGCCATGCAGCAGAAACTCTAGCCGCCCCTGAAAACAAAAGCTGTGGTTGCAAAGGGGCGACAGGCATGCAGTTGCCTGGGTGATAGGGAACTGTTTAAAGCAGGAGTCCGTTTGGATTTGAAGTGAAAGGATCGGAGTACGTAACAATATCATTATGATTATATAGGAACAATACATAACAATATCATTATGATTATATAGGAACAATACATAACAATATCATTATGATTATATAGGAACAATACATAACAATATCATTATGATTATATAGGAACAATA